>NW_018232405.1:4278-29130 GCF_001263595.1 Phalaenopsis equestris | reverse complement strand
AAGGCTAAATTTCCAAAATTACACATTTGCCCCTAAGACTCTAACACTTCATAATTTGTCAAATTCAATTCAAATGACTTTGAAATTTTTGTCTTACCTCATTCATGGGTCAATTAAGACACTAGAGGAGAAAATGTGGTTTTTCAAAATTTAATTTATTTTACATAATTATTTTTATGCAAAAGTAGGATTTTCCAAAGAAAACTCCTAACTTGACCAAGGTGACTCTTAATGCCTTGAAATTTTTACTGGAGATAGACCTAAACCATGGAAGACTTGGGATCAAATTGCATGATTTTTTAAATTTTTTTTTGAATTTTAAAAATTATTTTAAGTTCTGAGGTATTTATTAAATATAAAATATTTTAAATGGGAAAATTAAGTTTTAAATTTTTGAAAAGTCTCCCTGGGGTCAGAGAACTCAGAGAAGAAAATTTTATATTTTTCTAAATTTTATTTGATTGGTTGGAATTATTTTAGTGAAAACTCATTTTTAGCCTTCAAAAATCATTTTTAAGCTTTAAAATTCAATATCTTTATTTAGAAAACCAGGAAAAAAATATTCTAATTCTTCCTAAGTGATTAGGAAGCAATTTCGAACATTTCCATGAGTTTTATTATTTTTGTGATTTTTAATTATTTAAATATTAAAAATAGGCTAAAAATAAAGTTTTTATTTTAAATATCATTTTATTTTTAGAAAATACCCCTGATCACAGACAACTCAAAAAATTAAGTTTTTTATAAATTTTTTAGTTATATTTTGATATTTTAAAATCATTTAAAATGTCAAAAATGATGTTTATCTTTAAAAATCAACTTAAGTTATCAAATGAACTCAAAATATTTTGAAATTTTTGTAGTGATTTCTCTGGATCATAAATAACAATGGAGATAAAAAATCAATTCATTTAAATATTTATATCTTTGAAAATTAAATACCTTAGTGATTTAGTGTTTATAAAAATTAAGTACATTTTAAATAACTTGACCCATGAAATTATTTCCCAAAACTCCTCTGGTCATGGTGGACCTTCCAAAATTTTCATGGAATTTTCTAATCAACATGCTAATTCCCATAATTATTTTAAGTAAATAATGCAAATAGACTTGAAAAATGTGATCCTCTGTATATGGACCTCCTCTGACTTTAGAAAAATCATAGAATATTCTCCTTGATAGAGGCTACAACATGCCAAAAATTCAAGCTATGACCAAAAATTCAAGCAAGCTATGATGATAATTCTACATGCATGGAGAATCAAAAGATTCAAATTAGTATTTAATTAATTAAAAATAAAATATGCATCACATGGACTTAAAAATATTTCCAGATTATTTTCCTATGTTTACTGAGCAAGAGGGTATTTTTATTTAATTTTTGTGAATTTTCTACACAAAGTTATGTATTTTTGAAGTTAAGGGAGTTTAAATAAATAGGAAAAGCCCTATTTTTCTACTTATCCACGCGGCACCGCATCAACCTACGGTGGCTTTAAAGCTCCATGTGGCGCGCTCCCATTTGACGTCGCTGTCCACACCAGTAGCCATGCTTCCCGTTGTTTGTGTAAAGACGCATTGTCCAGCTTCATCTTGGCCGTCCATTCGATACACGCTTGATCAAACGGCTCCCCTTCATCGTCCCTGATAGAGTGACCCCATGACCATCCACACTAAAACCCTAAGATCTTAGCCTATACTCAACCAAATCAGTTCGGTTTTGATCCTATGAACTCGTCTAAGTGAGACGAACACATCATATGGTAATCATGCAATTAAATTAAGCCTAATTAAATGGAGAATCAAAATAGGCTCGGGAGGGGGAGAAGTTTTATACCTTTGCTCTAATAAGTGAAGCCTTAATCAGAGGGTCTTGGCACGTCTGTTAGGGTCCAAGGAGGCTAGGGATTAAGCCTCTTGCTATGGTGTGAGGCCTAGATATGGTTTTGATCACAATCGTATTTGGGTGTTGGTCTAGAGCTATGGTAGAGGCTCTGTGAGAGGGTAACTTGATGGGGCTTTTGCTTCTTTCACTATTGTGAAGGTGTGGGTAGAGTTAATTTGAGTTTTGTAGAGTGTGGAGGTGTAAGGAGTTATGCTCTAGTTTTGGGCAGAGGTTTTAACTCAAAATTAAGCTTCTACAATGGAATTTAGTGGGGGAGGAGGGTTGGATTGCACATAAGGAATCTCAAAGAAGCTCTTTGAGAAGTTTGGGAGGCTATCTCTAAGAAATTTTTAGCACTTGCTTTAACGGCCATCGAGGTGGCATTTTATAAAAATGGGGTTATGGTGGTTGTCATGGCCAATTAGGAGGTGTAATGTGGTGCTTAGGTGGAGGGCAAAGGAGCTCTACAATTCAATTTGGCTGACCTGGCCTCTAGGTTTGATTTGGGTGAAGCTCCATAGGGGTGGCTCTCGGTTTGGCCATTTTTCAGCCACTAGGCTGGCCGGTCCCGGTCGGCCAAGAGGAGGTGGCTAGGTGCTCAGGGCATCCAAAAGAATCTATCGCAACAATTTAATTAAAATGTGTTTTGATTTGCCAAGGATATCTTAAGCATGTGTATTTTTCGGAATAAGATCCTTTAATTTGGGGGACTTTTGGTTCATGGCTCATCTAGCTTGGGTTAGATGTGTTTTGGCTCAGCCTTAGGGGTCAACTAATGGCTAAGGTGGAGTTAATTTGGCTGCTTTAGGCTGGTTTGTTCACATTTAGTGCATGGGTCCAAGTGGGTGCAAATAACCAAATCTTGGGTTTGGTCTAGGCTAGCCATGTCATTTGGCACAAATAAATGTTGCACTTGGTTTAGATGATCATAATGAACAACTTTGGTAAAGGATGGAAGTGGTTTTGAGCTCAATTGAAGGGTCAGTTTGAGGGAATTTTGAATTTTAATCAATTTGGTTATGTTGGGCTAGGCTTAGGTCTAGCCTGGGCTAGCCTTGGGCTAATTCCAAATTGATTGTTGTAAATGGTCAATAGGGACCCCATGAAGAGTTTTCAACATGAATTGGATGCCAATTTGTGGGTTAAGGCAATCAATTTGGTGAAATTTGGGGACTTAGCCAGTTTGGGGCTAAATTTGGCAATTTTGGGTTTAGGCCAAAATCAAATGGATTTGAAGCTTCACCAAGGCCAATTTATGGTTTATTTTGATGTGTATGAATGTTATAGAGATTTTTCAACATTAATTGGGGCCAATTGACTAGGCTATGGGCTCAATTTAGTAAGATTAGGTCATGTGACCAAAATTGGGGGTTTGACCTATACCAAAATTCGGCTCAAATCATGGGCCAATTAAGTATGGAAATCATGGGCCACTTAAGTATGGATTTGATCTAGTTTGGTCATATCAAAAGTGAATTTGAGATGAATTTTGGGAAATTTGGGCCTTTAAATGGCAATTTGGGGGTTTTGATCAAAGATGGTCAAGTTGGCCAAATTGGGTCCAGTGATAGTTGAGGAAAATGAAATTGGAAATATTTGGGAGGTTTTGAGAATTTTTTGGGATTTTTGGAATTTTGGGCCCAAGAGGGGTATTTTGCTAATTTGGCCAATTTCTGGGTAGTTTGGAATGTTTGAAATGATTTTTGAGTCAAGTTGGGTATCCTGGCTAGATTTGAAAATTTTAGCCAGATTTGGGGTCCCAAAGTACCTAGGTAAGTTGGGGGAATTTAGGGCAAAAGAGTAGGTTGGGTATCTTGGTAGATTTGGAGTGCCAACCACGATTAATAAACTATGGACTAATGGAAACCCCATTTTGGGTCCTTTGTGTAGTGGTCTTAGCTAAACCCTAACCCAAGGCTAATGGGTTTAGCGAACCACCTACAGGAGTCTGCCAAAAGTATCAAGAATCCAAAGCCTAGAAGTTTTGGGTTTAGGGTAATGAGTGATTGGGAGTGCAAACAAGTGCCTTAGCCCTAGACCAACACCTAGGGTCAACCCTAAGGTCCAACAGTCCTAAAGGTGACTCATCTTGTGTTTCCCCCATAGTGACCCCATCTACTAAGTGCTAGAGGTTAGGACCAATATATGGAACTTCAAGTTGAGTAGAGAAGAGTTTAAAATTTCTAATGGTGAAGGCTCCTTCTCTAGTCTTCTAAGAATAGTCAGTAGGAAAGTCCTCTGGCTAGACCTTAGGCTACTAAAGAGGAAAAATTGAGCCTCAACCAAAAGTGAGGTCAACAGGTTTCTTCAAATATTACTATGGATTTTGACAATTTTCATGCGTATTATAATTTATCTTACAATTTTAAAAATCAACCTTATATTTTTTTAACATATTTTCTGTTTTCTCTACATAACTTGTTTATCTTGGAAATTTATCATGTAATCATCAAGTTATTTATGGTTTAATCATGTTATAAGTTAAGTTTAAAAGTTTAATCAAAAGCAATGATGAAGATAGTTGGAGACAGTGGGTCACCTTGCTTGATTCCTCTATATGAGATGAATAAACCATGAGATTTTCCATTTATAAATACAGATTGAGAGTTGTTTCTTAGCCATCTATGTATCAGCAAGATAAATTGTTCATTAAATCCCTTAGCATACAGCAATTCCTCAATGAAATCCCAGTTGATGGTGTCATATGCCTTCCTAATATCCAATTTCATTATTAGGTTCCCCCCTCTGCATTGCTTGTCCATATCCAACACCAGTTCTTGGGCATGATTGGTGAAGGAGAATAAGCTTGGGAAGGAGGGGTTGGAGTCTGTTTGAGATCACTTTACTAATCAGTTTAGATATCAAATTTGTGAGGTTGATGGGCCTATAAAGATCCCAAGAGATAGCAGAAGAAGATTTGGGAATTAGAATTATGTTGGAGCATTTAAAATAGTTGGGAAGATCCAAACCTCTGAAGAAACCTTGGACAACCTTTATAATATCATCTTTAATGATCTTCCATGATTTCTTATAGAAATCAGCAGAAAATCCATCAGGACCAGCAACTTTGGAGCTATCAATGGAAGCTAGAGCAGACCAAATTTCCTCTTCCCCAGGAATAGATGTCAGATCCAGTCCCCTCATGAACTTCTCATCCCTGCAAAACAACTCCTGCTGGATGGAGGGCCTAGGAGCAAAAGGTTGTTTAAAGAGTGTTTGGTAGTAGTTAACAGCACTGACAGCAATCAAATCTTCAGACTGGAGCCACTTGCCATCAGTCTCCTTAATCCTATGTATTGTGTTGCACTTTCTTCTAAACATGATCCAGACATGAAAATATTTGAGTTTCTATCCCCTTCACAAAATCTGGTCTTAGCAGCCTTTTGGGCAAAGAAATCCTCCTGCATACAGATGGCATTCATCAAATTTTCATTTGCAATCAATAGATCCTTCTCCACATCAGGGTTAATCTCTAATTCAGCTTCCAAATTAGCAACTGACTTTTCAGCCTCCACTACATTTAAGTTGATGTCTCCCACTGTTTTCCAATTACAGTTAGATAAATGTCTGCCTAACTTTTTTTGTAGTTGCCATAACTTAATCAGAGGGTTGGAATGGTGACAATCCCTCCAAACCAATGAGATTTGATTAAGGAAGTCTTTGTGGGAAGACCACATGTTGAGGTATCTAAAACTTGGCTTGTGCTTAACATTTGATGCAGAAATTTTCATAAGCAGTCGTCTATGATCTGATCCTGTCATGCTGAGATGCTGCACAGAATTGTGAATGAACTCATTAAGCCACATGGAATTCACAAAAATTCTAAATTCACAAGCCACATGGAATTCACAAAAATTCTATCTAACCTTTCCCAAAGTTGACCCCTCCTCCAGGTAAAATTTGGACCAGAATAACCAAGGTCATACAGACCAGCCAAGTTGCTTTGATCATTGAAATAATTCATCTTGTTGAGGTCAGGAGGGCACATCCCAACTTTTCTGAAGGTACTGAAATACAATTAAAGTCACCACCAACCATCCAAAAAGAGTTACAAGAGGTACTAATAGCTTTAAGACTCTCCCAAAGCTCCTTTCTAGCACTAGGAGAGCCAGACCAGTCTGACTCCCAACTTGAAGTTTGATATGGAGGAATTGTTGGTGATCCCAAAGTATACTGCAAGACACCTCCTTCCTATGTAACACCCAAATCTTGTTATTCAAATTAGAGACATAAAGAAAACCAGGGAATTTATTTATAATTCTCTGGGAATTTTTAGAGACCATAGGCTCCAGAATAGCCATCCACCAAAATTTATACATCCTATTCAAGGCCATCATTCTGTTCAGGGATTTAGGATGTGTCAATCCCCTAACATTCTAGCACAGAAAGTTCATCATCCAACAGATACTGATTTTCCCCTCTTTCTGGCTTTAGCCATATCCTCTAGAGCTTCTTTATGAGATTTTCTATCCTTGAGAATGTAACTTGCCCCTTTTCAGTATTTAAAACTTGGAAACCCTTTTTCTTTTTCTTAGCTTTCTGGACAATCCATTCATCCTCCAGGGTTGTCTTTAACCCCTTAATTAATGTTGTATCAATCTGTTATTCCCTCAGGGCAGCCTCAGCCTCTAATTCCTGATTAGTATCCCCCTCAATAGTATTCCAATCAGTGTTTAGTACTTCATTGATTGTCTGGTTGTAACCAGAAAGGTCAGCTTCTGAAATAGCATAAGCATTGGCATTTACATCCTGCTGGTCCAGCTGGTCATCATTCTCAACTTGGGAAGGGGTGATGCCCTGATGGCCATCATCCTCACTGCCCTTGGTTATCACCTGATTCAAAGGATTGGCATAATCCTCTTTTCTCAAAAGCCCAACATCAATATATATATATGTGTGTGTGTGTGTGTGTGTGTGTGTGTTTAATCATGTATATACATATGTGTGTAAGAGTGTGCCTAAAACTAAATGTGTTTCCCTATGCATATACCTCGTGGAAAATGTAACATTTGTTATTCATGTTCAAGTAGATTAGTCTTTATTTATTTTATAGCTCTATGTGATTTCTCATATTGAGATGTAGGTGTACATGTAAAATAAGAATAAAGAAAATATTCAGGCACGTGGATGAATGTTTGGTTGCATGTCTAGTTGCATGTCATTGATGATGTGTACATAAGTGAGTGCATGTTTGATGTTATATCTCTTTAGTTAGCAAGTTGAGATTCAGTGAGCATTAGGAAAAGCAACTTTAGGTGAATTCCATGTGTGGTTAATGAATGAAGAAGAAGAAAGATTAAAATTCCTAAAGTTTTAAGCAAGACAGAGTTTGGCAATTCTAAAATGTTTAGAAAAGAAAAAAATATTTTTATTTATAAGAAAATTAAAGCTTTCTCAAAAATGAAAGTATCTTTAAAGTATAAAAAACTTCATAATAAAGACTTTTTTACAATAATTAAAAGTGCTCTAAAGTATAGATCTTTTAAAATTTAATAAATCCATATTAAAGTTTTCTATTCTAACTAAAAGTGCTAAAAAATTTCTTAATTTTTATATCATTGAAAAGTGAATTAGAATTTAGGTACTGATTCGAAAATGAGAATTGAAATTTAGGTATCAATTCTGAGAAGGGAGTCAAAATTTAGGTATTGAACTCGAAAGGTGAGAATAAGAATTTAGATACTGATTCAAAAGGAGAGTGGAAATTTAGGTATCAGTTCTCACAAGAGAGTGTCAGAATTTAGATACTGACCTCGAATATAGTGAATCAGAATTTAGGTACTGATTCAAAGATGTGAGAATTGAAAAGGTACTGATTCAAAGATGTGAGAATTGAAATATAGGGACAATTCTCAAAAAAGAGTGTCAGAATTTAGGTACCGACCTCGAAGATTAAGGATAGGATGCCATGTTCCATTAAACAGGGTCAGATACCGATCTTGAAGTTGGGGAGTCAAAATTTGGGTACTAATTTCGAGAGTCATATGAAAACAGTGTAGTATGTGATGTTGAATTTGCAGAAATGTGTCATGTGAAAAGGTTGATTTTGTTGAAGAAGATTTGTAGAGTTTTGTGGGATTTTATGCAGAATGCAAAATTCTGTGAGGATGTAAAGAGAGTTAATGCAGATAAAGATGGTTGAGTTGTGCGCACAAAGAGTAAGAAACTCTGAAAATGAGAGAATATACTCAGCAGATTTTTATCACATTTAATTTTTCAAAATATGTCTTTAAAGTTTTAATTTTAATTGGTTGATTTTTAAAAGAAATTTGTTTTGTTGTTTATTTATAGGTGATTATTTTTATTTAAATTTTATTTATTATTAAATGTTTGTTGTTTCATTCTTTGTTCATTGAAATTCTGAACCAACGTGTGATTCGTGGCTTTCATCCATCGTACAAAAAGACAACTGACAAAAAGACGCATTTCTCAGAGAAATTTTCATTAATCTGTTTCAATAAAAACATGTCATAGATCGAACATAGGCTAACACCCCAAAAGGTATAATATATAGTCCATTTTGAAATACATTCAGAACATCTCATGCTTCCCATGCTATAAATACTTTGAGGCTGAATATATCAGATACATATCATGTTACTAAAAAAAAGTTAACCCTCTGACCGGAGTGAACCCTTTGTGCCAGGTATGTTGAGCTCCTGATCAAGGAGACCTTCTAAGTAATGCTCCAGGATAAGAGTTCCCTTCACATGTACTTAGAGGTACAACCCTCTCATAGCTCGTACGGCAGTAGCTCTTCCAGTTCCGGGTCTGGCTGAAATCCATGTGGCATTTTGCTGTCATCTATCCTGTGAAAAGTCACAAACACCCTATGGTGTCGTACCCCTGGAATGCAATGTTTGTCGACGTTTGCACCGTTTCCTTTAAGAATGAGCACTGAACCGACTGGCAGAGGAATCTCCAGAGCACCTCTGAATTCACCAAAGACCCTATGGTGTCGTACCCCTGGAATGCAATGTTTGTCGACGTTTGCACCGTTTCCTTTAAGAATGAGCACTGAACCGACTGGCAGAGGAATCTCCAGAGCACCTCTGAATTCACCAAAGCCAACGATATCAATTTCTTTCCCAAATAAAATATTGTTTTTGCTCAGAAATGAGACCGTTCAGAAAGGGCCTCACAAAATCATGATGATCAATGTGTGGCGGAATGAAATCACCCTCTTCATAGATATTGATAATGCAACTTTTGGGAATGTAAGTAGCAGGTAGAATATTCCAATAGACCATCCACTGTATCTCCATCCACTTTAGCATTGGCGGTAGCGGATCTACTTGATCATGTCTGAGGATCCCAGGCGGATTCCCCTATCTGTCATTTGTAAATTTATAACAACAGCCGCACTGGATGGTAATTTTTCCCTTTCCTCTCATCCATTTATTTGGCTCGGAATATGTTCTTTCCATGAGAAGGCCCGCTCGACCTCTATCTCTTAAATCAAAGATACAGTACAGAATGCTTCTTTCATCATTTTGAAGAAAACCCTGGTATACAGTTCCAGGCCTTCCAGTATAGTGATGAACATTCCCTGAACTTCTTCATAAAACTCGAATTCTCTTTTATTTACTTTACTTATCTTGTAGTATTCTATCATACCAGGGGTTGGCAGCTATCACGGGTGTTCCTTCCTTTTAGCATTGGCAGGAACCCAAACTTGCGCTAGTTTATCTAGAGCATGAGACTCGGCCTCTAATGGGATGTACAACCCTCGGCTCCACCCTGGGCACCATGGTACATACTGATTTGTCCCCAATGGGACATATGGCTCATCCATCATAAAATCTGAAGTCTGAGACCAATTGGTGCTTAAAGTATACTCTTCCAATGTACTGAAACGTTGTAAATGTAGAACATTGCAATCTGGACATTTTATGAACGCGCCCGTGGCTGATGTCCCAGTCGGTATTTCAACGTTGCACGTCAGGCAAACCTTGCACAAAACATCTGAAACTGAAAGTGTGTCTGACTCTGTAACAAACCCTGCTTCTTCATCCATTGTTGGGTAGGCTAGGAGAAGTTCTTTCAGGTCTAGATCATAAATATGCCCCTCAGAAATATGGGTGAGCAAGTAGTTTGTCTCTCTCTGCATTTGCGTTCCTGTCGTAGAAAAGCTCTCTGCTTCTTGCGGTTGGCGTTCCTGTGTTGCGTCCTGCGAAGCAAAGTACTTGGCAATCGTTTGTTATTGGCGGCTACTACGCCCCTGACTAGTGTAGCTACCATGGAGGGCAGACGGCTGGGCCCTTCCATCGGATCTTACTCTGTTATCACGTTCTTGCCTTTGTGTGATACATTATCTTTAGCAATCACTCTCAGTAGTGAAGACAATCCCTCTTTCTCTTTGCAGCTAACTACTTCCACGAGAGGACCTTCGTAGTCCATGTAAAACTGGTTAAAATCCATGTTGAAGTCAATGGTACCGCCCTGCGGTGCCATCTCCTCATTTAGTGCTTAGTGCGAGGCTCCAGCCATCAGAGGCTCCAGCCATCATGGAAAGCAAAGGTCAGCCTCTGTCCCGACATTTTTCTGCAAATGATAGGAAAAACATCAGTGGGCCAAGATTTGTCATGAACAATAACAAAACAAAGTATTTATTAAACTAAATTTTAGTTTGTTTAAATTTTAGTTTGTAAATTTTAGTTTGTTTTGGTGAAATGAATTTTTTATTTTATGTATGAGTTTTTTTTAATTTTAGAGGAACATTACACTCAAAAGTGGACAGAAGAAAATTTGAAATTTAAAATCTCTTTCTCAAAATTTTCATTATATTGAGGTTAATTACAAAATTTGGACCCGGTCATAGACATTTTGCCACATAGATTCATAGACATTTTGGACCCGGTCATAGACATTTTGCCACATAGATAACCCTAAAACAATCAAAGTTTCAAAGTTTTAAAGCAAGTAGAGGCAAGCAGCGTTAGGTTGTGTAATAAGTTTTCAGATATCGTTCGTTTATTGGTAATATGGTTCTTTCATCCTAGAAGTCCACTAACCAGTCGGCTCAAATTTTTCACCTATTTTGCAGCATGCAAGAATAGGCCTTTTGAGCACAAGTACAAGATCACCAACTTTGAATGTCCTTAGGCATACCAATTTGTCATGGGCTTGTACCATCTTCGCTTGGTAAAGCTCCAAATTTTTTTGTGCTTTTAGTCATTTTCCCTCGAGACTCTCCAGTTCTTCAAGTATGAGTTTTGTGCTTTCTTCCGTTGTGAGTTGGTTGGCAACGGCGACTCTGAGAGATGGTGTTTTGATTTCTAACGATAGCACGACCTCAAACCCATACACGAGCATATAAGGTGTACACTGAGTGGGAGTCCTAAAAGTCTATTATTTCTCAGACGCATACCTGTGTCTTTTGGAAGATGGAGGGTCTATCAGACCTATTATGTTTGTGCCCCAACACTCGAATGGCCACGAGGCAACAGTTGGGTGTAGCACATTTGGAGGCTGGTGTAAGACCACCCCTTGCACCTGACATTGGTGACATCTTCTGGCTGTATCCATACAATCAGACATCATTACTAGCCAATAATACCTGAGTTTTTTGATCTTCATCTTTACTTTCGCCCCTGACTGGTGAGAGCCACACAATTCGGCATGTACCTCTTTGACAATATTTTGTGCTTCGGCTCCACTCAAACACCGTAGCCACATTTGGTCGAACGATCTTCTGTAGAGAACATTTCCCATCAATGCGTAAGACATAGCCCTTCTTGTGATGTTGTGGCAGCTTTCCAGTATGCAAATATTCTATTAATGGCTTGCGCCAATCTTCGCTGATGTCTGCAACTATATTTGCGTTGTTTCTTCTTTTTCAAGCTTGTGTAGAGTTTTGAGGTCGATTTGGGACAAAACTTGTATTCCTTGTATTGTGATTTCAATGGAATCCTCCAGAAGACATGTCAGTTCCTTAGTGAGTTTTGCTAAAGCGTCGGAATGGGCATTATCTCCCCTAGGAATCCGGTAGAAAGTTACATCAGAAATTTTCTCCCGGAGCTTCATCGTGTACTGATGGTATTCTGCTAATCTTGGTTTCAAAATTCTGTATTGTCCGGCGACTTGCTGGATGACGAGTTAAGAGTCGCCATAAATGATAAAGTTTGTTATATCCATTGAGATTGTCATTTCCAATTCGGTGATTAAAGCTTCATACTGCTTCATTGTTCATGCACAGCTCTGTCAGGTGGTATGAGAACCTCATCATACCCATCCTCATCATACCCTTATCTGGTGTGATAAAGATCAAACAAATCCCTGCTTTGCCTGGTATAACTGTGTCTGATCCTTTGTCTTTTATGGCTGGCGAAGCACCATTGAAGTACATCTCCCTACATTGTGCACTGGATAAATCCATTTGTAATACTTGCTTGTCTGGTAACTCGTCGTTGAGACAGGACCCAGCTGGCAGTGGGTGTGCAGCAAGAAAGTCTGCTAGTATCTATCCCTTGATAGCACAGAGGGGAACAAAAGTTATATCAAATTGCAATAAGATCATTAAACATCTAGCTAGACGTCTGAAGAGTGTTAAGCACATTTTCTTTACCCTCATCATTAATTTGGGCTATGAGGGCTCCGAGAGAGTCATCTAAAGCCTTGGTATAAAGTATCACCGATTTCCTTGGGATAAATGCTCTCGAGACAGGAGGTGTCATTAAATATTGCTTAACATCCTCGAAAGCCTGCTGGTATTTCTCTTCTCAAATAAATTTGGCATCCTTTTTAATTAATGCCAAGAAAGGCTGACACCTACCTAAGAGATTAGAAATAAAGCGTCTTAGATATGCCAACTTCCCTTGGAAGGAACATAGTTGTTTCAAGGTTTTAGGGGAGGCATTTCCAAGATAGATTTAATCTTATCCAGGTCGATCTTGATTCCCCAATGACAGACAATGAATCCTAGAAATTTCCTGGAGGCAACGCTAAAGGCGCACTTTAAGGGATTCATTTTAAGGTCATATCATCCTATTCGTTCAAACACGATCCTCAAATCATACAAATAGTCTATTTCAGTTTACTTTTGATAATCAAATCATCCACGTAGCATTCTACTTGGTTGTGAATGAGTTCATAAAAAATCTTCGTCATTGCACGCTGATATGATGCTCCAGGGTTCTTTAGGCCGAACGGCATCACTGTGTAGCAGAAAATTCCAATCAGGGTTTTGAAGGCTGTAAGTGTTGCATCCTTGGGAGCCATCTTAATTTGGTTTTATCCCAACGATCCGTCCATGAAGGAGAAAATTTCATGTGTTGAAGTGATATCCACCATCATCTCTGGTATATGTTGTGGAAACTTGTCTTTTGGACATGCCTTGTTTAAATCTCTGAGGTCGACACAAACACGGATCTGTCCATTTTTCATCTTAACAGGTACGATGTTGGCTAACCACGTGGGATCTGTCCATTTTTATCATAGATCCATGCGAAGCAATCTTTGAATTTTAGTTTAATCAATTCTGTAGATTCTTCATCATTGAGTAGAGAACTTATAAATGTAGGTCGGTGTCATTCTTCAGTCTCGAGGTTAACCTCTTTCAACTCATCAGTGGTAGATTTAATTTCCTCCTAAAACTCTGGCGGAGCATCTTCTATTGGTTGATCATTAGAGTCATCCTCTATATGGAGGCAATCCTCTTCTGATTCACCAGTAAAACCATGCAAAATTCATAATCATCGACTGGTCCGACTGTACCATATCCAAAATCCTCTTTTGAGTTTGGAGCTTGACTTTTACTATTCCATAATTTTTCAAAAAGTTGAAATTTATCTTTTGGCATTTGTTTTGGTAAGGGTCCCTGTTGAATTAACTTTTGAACACAAGGCGAGAAGTAACCAAAAGGCAATTCCATTAATTCACTATAATCAACATCTAGATTTACATGTTTTTCAAGCTCAGTAGAGGTAGAAGCACGGTAAAATTTGGTCGGCTTTGAGCCAACACTATAGACTTCCTTGACCTCTAAAATCTTGACCTTTTGAAGGAGAATTGAAGTAAGGGTCATAACATTCACATAGTAGTTTATCCGATCATACATTGTTTCATATTCATTCTTTTCTATATCTTCTAGGGATTTCTCGTACTAAGGTCTCTTCCATCTTGTCATCATTATCTCATCTTCAGAACTAGGCTTCTTCTATTTTGTCATCATTACCTCATCTTCAGAACTGTCTTCCTCACAAATGTTGATAGTTGGCCTAGTCCTTTCAACCATTAAATTGATCCTTCCTTGTCCACGTCCCCAGCCTCGACCTCGGGTGCGCGAACTAAAAGACCTTTCACCATCTCGTTGTAAAGAAGTGGTGGAAGATTGCTAAAGTGGAGTTGAGTGGCCTCCTTTTTGTGATCTTCTGAATCTTAATCTTTTTTTGTGATAACTTCATGAGAGACGACAGTCTTCTTTGGAGGTGCGTAGTAGGCAGCATCATCATGGATACTAACTTCATGCACTGAAAATGGTTGTAGGTCTCCCTTGAGGTAATTTCTTGACCAACATTGCGGTGTTTGATGCACTAGTGTAGAGATGATGGAACCATATTGTGCTCATGAATCCATGGTCGACCCAATAGTGCATTAAAGAAGGTCTCGGCGTTGATGATATGAAATTTAGCGGTTGTCACGGGGTTTCCAACCTTCATAAGTAATGTAATTGAAGGGCTCTTTCTCCCTTTTGGTTGAATCCTCTTAACATCATCTTATCGGCCGTAAGCTCTTGAGCTTCAATATCCAAATAGGCCAATGTCTGTAGGCTCATCAAGTTAAGAGATGCTCGAAGATCCACTAAAACTATGGATAACATAAATCTATCGATGTTGACGGAGATGTAGATTGGACAATTGTGATCGGCGGGAGCGGGCAGGGAGGAGTTATCTGGTGAGGCTTCATCTGTGAAGGTTACCCCTGACTGTTCTTTCAATGAGCAAACTTCATCGATGTGTGTGTTGGCCAATTGAGCTAAGCAAATTTTTGGGTCAAGCAAAGTTGTAACCAGAGACTCTCTCATCTCCTTTGACAGGATCAGAGATTCGTAGATGCTTAATTGGGCTGACAACTTTCTGAGATGAGCTAGCATGTTGTAGTCTACTTTGTATGATCCTCTGATTTTATCTTGATCATGTGGTCCTTCCACTGGTGGAGGTGGGGGTATCTCTTCTCGAGTCATTATATGTTTTCCTTTGTCTGTTGGAGCTATTCTTACACTTTTCCGCTCCTCAAGTTGATTTATTTGATTTCTTCTTCTTGAGATATCATTGTTGGATCTTTCGGTGTCTTTTCCTCTTCGTCGGAAAAATCTAAGTTGATGGAAAGCGGTGTACTATAATGCTCGAGAATTGGCTCCTAGTTATCGGCGCTGTCGTAAGCGGTATTATTGATGTCTTCTTTGGACTTGACAACGAGTTCATCAGACTCGAGTACGATTATTTGGACTCGAGTACGATTTGAGGATCATTTTAGGGATCGAGATTGAACCTAGATCGGTCATAATCAGTTATGTTATCACCAGAAATAGCTAAAACGTAGCAAAAATCACAATCATTATACTCAGAGAATCTCGGAGGGACTAAAAGATAATCATATAAAGTCAAGGGTTCAAGGATTTCTTTCCCCAAATCCGAGACAACAAATCTAGTAGAGGCAGCCTCTATCCTACTCCTCGTGCTATCAATCTTCATAGTGACACTTTTCTTCTTCTTCTTTATCCTTGATGATGATGGATCTTTTGACGAAACCTTCATCTCGGGCTTGGTATGTTGCGGACTTTGAATGGAGGCTTGTTTTGATGCAGACTGGATCTTATTCAGTATTTTCTTGGATGATCTGCTCCAGACCTCATTCCATCCTTCTTTGGTATTCGTTGAAGCTTGTTTCGATGAATCCTGAATTTGATTAAGGACCCTCTTGAGTTCATCCCAAGTTGTACTCCATCCATCTATTCTGACATACGGATCAATTGGGGAAATTGGCTCAGTCGAAATCATGTTTATGGAACCTTTTCCAGGTTCTCTCAAATACTCTTTCGGGATATTTATGTTCTCTTCTTTGAGGTTTCTCTCGAGCCAGTCTTTAAAGACAAAAAATTTTTCTATTGTGTGCTCAAGCAACTAGTGGTATGGACAATAATTTGGTTTATTCTCCTTATCCACCTATTCGAGCTTCTTTGGATCTGGTAGTTTGAATTCTAGTTTCTTCATGAGTCTCCTGAATATTTTAGGTATAGCTTCATCCTTGAAAGAGTACACAGTTTTCTACCGCTCCGATAGGGATATTCTCTTATCCCCTGTTCGAGGTGATCCCTCTTGAGGCGGCCGCTGGTTGGATTGACTATTCTATTTCTGAGAGTATTGTGACGAAGACTGATGATGCTCTTTTGTATATATCCTTACCAGCTGCTTTCCTTTGTCGACAGTCGCTACTACTCCTGATTTCTTTTCGAATACTCTGGTCACCTTAGCCTTTTCATGTGGCTCCATGTACTTTATTTCTTCTTGAAGACTGCTCGCTTTACTAAGTAGCTTCTCGAAAGATTTGATGGTGAGTCCCTTAAGCGTGAAAGCTACTGGCCCATGAATGCTCTTGAACAAAATTTCAATCGCATGATGTTCCTGTAGCTGAAGTTCACATTTCATGCCAAGGTTTCTCCACCTCAAAAAGTAGTGTATCAAGGTTTCGCTAGGCTTTTGCTTTTCTATTATGAGCTCTCCAATAGACACATGGTGTTGTGCCCCAGCAAATCTTTTCACAAATGGTTGTTCCAATTCATAGTCAGAAAATGTTTTAACTGACCCGCTGGGCAAGTCAGCGTACCAGTCGAAAGTGATTCCTGACAAGTTGCTGACGAATTGCTGGCAGAGTAGAGCTTCGTTATTTCTAGTGTTGCCACAGCTAGCACAAAAATTTGCTATATACTGCCTGAGATTTCCAGTCCCATCGAATATCTTGAAGTTTGGGGCCACAAAACTCTTGGGGAAAGGTATGGCATCGAACTCCTCTGGGTAAGGTCTACCCTTCAAAATTGATGCACCGCCCTTGGATTGGGCTAAGTCATTGTACGCTTGTTCAACTATTTTCTTGAACTCCTTTTTTGGCATGGCACTTAATGGAGAATCTTTCATTGGTTGCTCATCTTTGTTTACTAAAGTAGCCTCTCTTCTTTCACCTATATTGTGTATGATTTCTGGCTGATTAATCTCTAGAGAAGCCAATTTCAATGCTTGTGATTGCCCCTAAATGGTGGCCATGGCAATGGTGGTCATGGAACTCATAGCTGCAGTCATGTTATCTATTCTTTTCTCCAGTAGACTAACTTGCTCATCCCTTAGGAAGATAACCCTACGCAACTCATCCACGGCATTCTCTTCGGTGTGAGGTTGAGCCTCGCGCGCATATGTTGTGGCTCTAGTTTCAATCACATGGACATCCATGAAATCCTCCTCCAAGTAATCATTGTAATCAAAATTTTCATTGTTGCTATCAACGAAAACTCCGTGTTCTCAAGCTAACTCAGAAATCTTGATCCTGAGTTTCTCAACTTTCTCCTCAATTATCCTTGATCGCTTTAAGATCTGGAGGACCCTGATGGATATTCTCTATTTGTTCCTCCATCTCGTTGGCTATTATCGCAATAATGTTAGATATTTCATATCCTGGTTTCATTTCTTGTCCCACGGGCTCACTGGACCGTATCGGTGCGGCGACCTTGGGTACCCATACCTTTTTCTTTTTAGATGATGATGTCTCAGAATGAAGTGTCTTAGTAGAAACATCTGTATGTCGAGGGAAAGTATGCTCCCCATGGTGTAGACTCGCTACAGTGCCAGGTAATCGTCCTATCTTTGCTTTTGAGATTGTAGGAATGTCTCCATAATGGGTGATGGGTAAGATCGTCGGACCCAGTCTCGACTTAATTGGTTGACGACCCACAGTCCTGGTGGCAGTATAATCAGTAGTAATCACTGCGGTATCAACTCTGTTCTTTAAACGAAACCAAATGAGGATGCGGGTAGGTGGCACTCCAGCTGTCTTATGGGACTGTCTGGTGGATTTCACGCCCTTCAAAATTTCCTTCTTCATGCAAGGAGAAATTGCATCTCCCACTCGTTTAAGTAACTTGCTAACCGAACATCCTTCTTTGGTAGCAAGCCTTCTAAAAACTGCACTAACTCAAGTGATAAGAGTGAACTTCTTCCTCTCTTCAGCATGTCCATGAGGTGGTGGTAATGCGGCAGCGATTCTCCGAATACTCTCATACCCCTTCGTATCTTTAAGAGGGTGGAATCTACTTCCTCTCAGGAGTGGATAAATTTCGGGTAACACTTCTTCAACTTGATAAGGCTCCTCCTCAACAGGTGTCTCCTTGGGAGTCTGGGCTTTAATGGCCCTCTGAACTTTTCTGTTACGGTTCCTCCTTCGAGTTCGGGTCAGTGGTACAATCCTTGAACTTGATCCGATTTCAAACATGGGTGGTGGGATAGTTAATTCCTCAATCAGATCCTCAATAATTATCACTTCGTTCCCCTTAGCAGCAGCGAGGCTAGCAGGTTTGGCGGGTGCCACAACGATAGAAGTTTTAGACTTCTTGCAGGTAGGGAAGTCTTGAAGGCAGTTCAGGTTGAGTTCTGCAGACGGCTCCTGTATTTCTAGAGCGGCGATCTTCATTACTAAAAACGAGACTTTCTCAAAGATGACCTCAAGATCTTCAAATCCTGCCCCAAACTTGATGGTAGGAGCGACGTTACGGACGCTACAATCCGTTGGCAAGTTACAGGAAAAGGTCAGCGTTGGGTAAGCCATTACAGTGGGCTTTAAAACAGAAAGTCTCAGGATTAGCTATATGGCCAGAAACCTCGTAAATTTTAGTGCAAGCACTGAAAGTAGAGGTTGATTTGTAGAATGGGCGAGTCTTAATTTATGGGTATTTTGAAATCTTATTTAAAAAAAGTGTAAAATTTAATTAATATAAGAAAATTTTAAAGTACGCGCAGAACAACACAATTTGGTTTAATTCGATGTGGTGTAATTTGCAGAATAGCAAATCAAATTTGGAAGGGGAATGTGAAGTATTTTAGGGCCCAGTGCGGGACCCACTTAGTGGCAGAAAATGCCCTAGTGGAACTAGTCCACCGACACGCCTATTGGGGATCACATGAAAATTTAGAGAGTCGTTAATGGCCTTCTGAACCCACCCCTCTGTTTGATGATGGTTGAACAACTAGTTCTGATGTCTAAAGAGTTAACCGTACTTTCCCAAGATAGAAATGGGTAAAGAATGCCAATAGAAAAAGGGTAATTTGGACCAAGAGGGACATGGACATATTACCGATGGTGTGAAGATAATATTTCTTGATTTGTATGGAGAGAAAATTATATCCCTAGCGGAGTCGCCAGAAGCTGTCAGCACTATTTTGTGTTAGAGGAGTTACCCGTAAGAAGTCGTCGGTCACCAGAATCAAAATTTTGTCGCCCGCTTTAGAAGGACATTTTAATTTACATATATATTTAGTTTTAGAAAAATATGAAATCAAACTGACCCCATATTTTTCATACTTTAAATGAAATAGCACTGTACCTCAAATCTTGTATCTATCCCAAAGGACAAACACAAGACTTGGGGAAGAGACTTGATCAAATAAACTAAGGAGTATATAACATCCGTTTGGTCTACGAAACCTTTGTATTTGCCTATAAGTTCCCCTATTTAATATAAATGACTAAATAGGGTTTATATTAAGCTGGGTTCGGGCATGCTTCCTATAAGGGTAAGCCCCTATAGTTAATTACAGCTTAAATGACCGAAGTCACCTACGAAGACTCTAGATAATAATCAAGAAATATTATCTTCAAGGAGTTTTAAAGGGTAGGACTCTTCAATGAGATCGGACTTAGAGGTTTGAAAGGGGATTGGTTCAAATTGGTTCATATTTGGAGCATTTTATTGTAGAATCCAAAGGAGGAAGAACTAGGGGATGCACGGATGCAAAGGAGAACCCCGGTAACCTCCCAAGCTATCCTAATGTTTGGCTTCAGTTTTGAGGAGAAATATTTAGGTGTTTCATCTTGCCAAATTTATTAGTTAAGGCTTACATTCATGTGAAACGATCAACCTCAGAATCGTAAGATGAGTTAGGGCTTATATTGTATAACAGGGCTATACAAAGGCCTAAAGATAAAGTGAGGATTTACATTGCATAAGCAAGCAACCTCAAAGCCCTATGGCTTTGTTGTTTAAATCTAAGGAGAGAAGATTTGTTTAGCTGGGGAAGACATGTTTTACTGTTGAAGATGGCCGTGCTGCCCACCATGCTAGCTCCAAGCTCCTTGTCGCGATGAGTTTGAGTTTTCTAGTGTGCCAAGTTATAATGTTAAATGAGGTGGCCCTATGGTTGAAGTTGTTTAAATTTTATGAGGGCATATTAAAGTTGATTAGAAGGAAACCAGTTAGGATACTACGGTTCCCTCATTCCGGCACCACTATTTTCTATTGGATTCACTTAGTCTAAAATAACTTACTAAACTCAACTTAATGAGTTCCATAATTTCATTTAGACCGTGGGAAGCCTTGTTAGCAACCGTAGGTTACCTCCTCTAAGGGATTGATTATCCGATAGAGACATCTTAATTTAGTTACAATTATAGTTTTGTATGATGTTTGCAATTAAATTTTGAGTTCTTTTATATTTTGAATGTTGTGGCGGTGAATTTTATCTTGGTTGATTTTAGTTTTGGTTTTGGTTTTGGTTTTTGTTTTGGTTTTGGTTTCGATTTTGTGGCTGTCCTGAAAGTTTTAATTTTCATGCAGGGTGACATCGTTATTTAGCATGCAAGTTTGCAAGTATAAAGTACAGTATGAAAAGACAATGCTGAAAATTGTAAAAGTGTATCTGGCGAGTCTTCTCAGTCCACCACCTGAAACTTAAAAGGCATGTTAAGGTAGTTTATATAAAATAGGGAAGTAAAATTTTGACGACCTATCTAACCTTAGGTCATATCTTGGTGGGTTCTTAGGAGTTTAATTAAGGATAATTTTGTCAAGCAAAACATATTAGTTTAGTAGATCTCCGAGGTAACCAACAGATCTAGAGAAAGAAGCAGGTCCGTGCTACTCTCTCGCTACTTGTTGAAAAATCTCGAGTTCTTTTAAAATTATTATGTTGCTTAATAAATCATCCTATAAAACACCCTAATGCTCAATGAACATTGATGTCCCAATTATCCCTAAGAATAGGGTAATTATCACTTGTGATTCAATTTAAGAATTATGTGGGTGAAGACCCTTAAAGAGGCAAGTTAGTGTTGTTAGAACACTTAGCCAAATTTTAACCCTAATTGGGCTTGTAGTGTTAGAAAGATGTTTTAATTTTCAATGATATTTCCTTTTCTAATCCTCATTTAAATGAAACTTGATTTAGCCTAAGTCACTACTAAGCCCTTAAGACCTAGGTGAGTGTCTTAATTAGTTTTGAAAAGGTTAAGCTTTAGATGGTCATGATTCATGATTTGAATCTTATTTGAAAATCAAAATAGGGGTATTAAATTGATTAATTATTGACCTCAAAAGTCATACCCCATAAGTTCTGGATTCATTTTATTTTAATAAACTTCCAAATTTTAATAATTTAGAAATTTATTAACTTATCTTATTAATTAAGAAAGTGAGGTTGGTTTCTACCAATTAACCCCTTGTGTTTCAAACATCAAAAAAATTGATTAAGATCAAAGGTTACCCATTTCCCTCCTTAAATTAAGCCTAAATGTTAAATAATTCTAATTTTCCAAACTTACACATTTGCCCCCTAAGGCTCTATCACTTCATATATTGTCAAATTCAATTAAAATGACTTTGAAATTTTTATCTTACCTCATTCATTCATGGGTCAATTAAGACATCAGAGGAGAAAATCTGATTTTTCAAAATTTAATTTATTTTACATAATTATTCTTAGGTAAAAATAGGTTTTTTCAAAAAAAATTTCTAACTCGACCAAGGTGACTCCTAATTCAGAGACCAGAGAAGCCTTGGAACCAAATTTCATAATTTTTTTAATTTAATTTGAATTTTAAGAATTATTTTAAGTTCTGGGGTATTTATTAAATATAAAAAAATTTTAAATGGGGAAAATTAAGTTTTGTATTTTTGAAAATTCTCTCTAAGGTCAAAGAACTCAGAGAAGAAGATTTTATATTTTTTTAAGAACTCAGAGAAGAAGATTTTATATTTGGAATTATTTTAGTGAAAACTATGGAATTATTTTAGTGAAAACTAATTTTTAGCTTTTAAAAATCATTTTTAAGCTTTAAAATTCAATATCTTTATTTAAAAAATCACGAAAAAAATGTTCTAATTGTTCCTAAGTGATTAGGAAGCAATTCAGAATATTTTCATGAGTTTTATTATTTTTGTGATTTTTAGGCATTTTTAATTATTTAAATATTAAAATAAGCTAAAAATCAAGTTTTTATTTTAAAAATCATTTTATTTTTAGAAAATACCTCTAATCAGAGAGAACTTAAAAAATAAGTATTTATAAGTTTTTGAGCTATATGTTGATTTTTAAAAATCATTTAATTGCCAAAAATGATGTTTATCTTTAAAAATCAACTTAAGTTATCAAATGAACTCAAAATATTTTGAAATTTTTATGGTTAGTTCTCTAGATCATAAATAATAATGGAGATAAAAAATCAACTCATTTAAATGTTTATATCTTTCAAAACTAATTACCTTAGTGATTTAGTGTTTATGAAATTTAAATACATTTTAAATGACTTCAACCATGAAATTATTTCCAAAAGCTCCTCTTGTCATGGTTGGCCTTCAAAAATTTTCTTGGTATTTTCTAATCAACATGGTAATTTCCATGATTATTTTAAACAAATAATGCACATAGACTTGAAAAATGTGATCCTCTGTCTAGGGACCTCCGCTTACTTTGGAAAAATTGGAGAATATACTCCTTGATAGAGGCTACAACTTGCCAAAAATTCAAGCTATGATGATAAGTCTACATGCATGAAGAATCAAAAGATTCAAATCAGTATTTAATTAATTAAAAAAAAATATGCGTCACATGGACTTAAAATTATTTCCAAATTATTCTCCTCTATTCACTGAGCAAGAAGATATTTTTATTTAACTTTTCATTTTATTTTTATGATCTTTCTACACAAAGTTATGTATTTTTGAAGTTAAGGGAGTTTAAATAAATAGAAAAAGCCTTACTTTTCTACTTATCCACGCGGCACCCCGTCAACCTACGGTGGCTCCGAAGCTCCACGCGGCGCGCTCCCATTTAACGGTGTTGTCCACGCCAGCAGCCACGTGTCCGGTTGTTTGTGTGAAGAAACATTGTTCGACTTCATCTTGGTCGTTCATTCGTTGATCCGATACACGAGCGATCAAACGACTCCCCGTCATCGTCCCCGATAGAGTGACCTCGTGACTGTCCACATTAAAACCTTAAGATCTTAGCCTAGACTCAGCGAAATCACTTTGGGTTTGATCCTATGGACTCGTTTAAGTGAGATGAACACATCCATACGGTAATCATACAATTAAATTAAGCCTAATCAAATGGAAAATCAAAAAAGGCTCGGGAGGGGTCTCAGGAGGGGGAGAAATTTTATACCTTTACTCTGTGAAGTGAAGCTTCAATCAGAGGGTCTTGGCTCGTTTGTTAGGGTCCAACGGGGTCTAAAGAGGCTAGGGATTAAGCCACTTGCTGTGGTGTGAGGCCTAGATATGATTTTTCCTAAATATGATTTCGATTACAGTCGGATTTGGGTGTTGGTCTAGAGCTATGGTAGATGCTCTGTGAGAGCGTAATTTGATGGGGCTTTTGCTTCTTTCACTGTTGTGAAGGTGTGGGTAGAGTTAATTTGAGTTTGGTGGAGTGTGGAGGTGTAATGAATTATGTCCTTGTTTTGGGCAGAGGTTTGAACTCAAAATTAAGCTTCCACAGTGGAATTTAGTGGGGGAGGAGGGTTGGATTGCACTATGGGAATCTCAGAGAAGCTCTTTCAGATGTTTGGGAGGACTCTCTGAGAAAATTTCAGCACTTAGATTAATGGCCATGGAGGTGGCCTTTTATAAAAAGGGGGTTATGGTAGCTGTCATGGCCAATTAGGAGGTGTAATGTGGTGCTTAGTTGGAGGGCAGAGGAGCTCTACAATTCAATTTGGCTGAGCTGGCCTCTAAGTTTGATTTGGGTGAAGCTCCATGGGGGTGGCTCTCAGTTTGGCCATTTTCCGGCCATTAGGCTGACCAGTCGGTCAGGGTGAGATGGCTGCGTGGTCAGGGCATCCAAAGGAATCTATCACAACAATTTAATGCAAATGTGTTTTTATTTGGAAATGATATCATAAGCATGTGTATTTTTGGGAATAAGATTCGTTAATTTGGGGAACTTTTGGTCCATGGCTCATCGAGCCTTCGCTATATTTGTTTTGGCTCAGCCTTAGGGGTCAACTAATGGCTGAGGTTGCTTTAGGGTGGTTTGGTCACATTTAGTGCATGGGTCCAAGTGCGTGCAAATGACCAAATCTTGGGTTTGGTCTAGGCTATCCATGTCAATTGGCCCAACCAAATGTTGCATTTGGTGTGGATAATCGTAATGAACAACTTTGGTAAAGGATGGAAGTGGTTTTGAGCTCAATTGAAGGGTCAGTTTGAGGGAATTTTGAATTTTAATCAATTTGGTTATCCTAGGCTAGGCTTGGGTCTAGCTAGGGCTAGCCTTATTTGTATATTTGGACTTTTATTTTTATTATTTTTTGTACTGGGATGATTTTTTATTTTTGTTATAAAGTTAGTGTTATAGTTAAATGTGCATGTATAGTTTAATAGATTTTGAGTAGTATTTTGTAATGTAATGTGATTTTTATTTTGCATTTTAGTTTTAATTGTTCAGTATTGTTGAGACTTCACCAAGGCCAATTTATGGTTTATTTTT
>NW_018232405.1:0-4248 GCF_001263595.1 Phalaenopsis equestris | reverse complement strand
AGATTTTTCAACATTAATTGGGGCCAATTGACTAGGCTATGGGTTCAATTTGGTGAGATTAGGTCATGTGACCAAAATTGGGGGTTTGTCCTATACCAAAATTGGGCTCAAATCATGGGCCAATTAAGCATGGATTTGATCTAGTTTGGCCATATCAAAAGTTAATTTGAGTTTAGGATTGAGATTGGGGTAAATTGATATCTAATTGATGGACATTTGAGTTGAATTTGGGAAATTTGGGCCATTAAAGGGTAATTTGGGGGTTTTGATCAAAGATGGTCAAATTGGCCAAATTAGGTAAAGTCATAGTTGAGGAAAATGAAATTGGGAATATTTGGGAGGTTTTGGAAATTTTTTGGGATTTTTGGAATTTTGGGCCCAAGAAGGGTATTTTGGTAATTTGGCCAATTTGGGGATTTTGGGTAATTTGGGTGTTTTCAAGGTGTTTGAAATGATTTTTGAACAAGTTTGGGTATTTTGGCTAGATTTGGAGATTTTGGCCAAATTTGGGGTCCGAAGGGTTTCTGGGTAGTTTGGGGAATTTTGGGGCAATAGGGTAGGATGGGTATCTTGATAGAGCACCATAAATAAGCCATGGACCAATAGAAACCGCATTTTGGGTCCTCTATGTAGTGTTCTTAGCTAAACCATAGCCTAGGGCGAATGGGTTTAGGGAACCACCTACAGCAGTCTCCCAAAAGTATCAAGGGACCAAAGCCTAGAAGTTTTGGGTTTAGGGTAATGAGTAATTGTGAGTGCAAACAAGTGCCTTAGCCCTAGACCAACACCCAGGGTCAACTCTAAGGTCCAACAGTCCTAAGGGTGACTCATCTTGAGTTTCCCCCATAGTGACCCCATCTACTAAGTGCTAGAGGTTATGACCAATATGTGGAACTTCAAGTTGAGTAGAGAAGAGTATGAAATTTCTAATGGTGAGGGCTCCTTCTCTAGTCTTCTAAGAATAGTCCGTAGGAAAGTCCTCCGGCTAGACCTTAGGCTACTAAAGAGGAAAAATTGAACCTCAACCAAAAGTGAGGTCAACAGGTTTCATCAAATATTACTATGGATTTTGACAATTTTCATGCTTATTATAATTTATGTTACAATTTTAAAAATCAACCTTATATTTTTAACATATTTTGAGCTTTCTCTACATAACTTGTTTATCTTGGAAATTTATCATGTAATCATCAAGTTTTTTATGGTTTAATCATGTTATAAGTTAAGTTTAAAAGTTTATCACGTTTTATATATTTTAAAATATTGTGCTTTTGATTTCCTTGTGATATAACGCATTATGCGATGTCATATTATTTAATTAGCTTGTTTACTGTTTATTCTTGCGAAAATCAAAATGATTGTCTATGTTTCATATCAAAACGGTTGGGCTTTTCTTTTTTTTATTTTCTATAGCACAAACGTTACATTTTTTATACGATATTCATGTGGATTTTCTATTTTTCATGTGTTATTATGCTAATTATATACCATTCTAATCACTAGAATTGAAAGTTTAGCTTTAGGATCTCCTCAAAAGCAAGAACTTTATGGTAATTTTCCCTGTTGGTCAAACCCAATTACCTATGATCATTGAAACATGGCTTAAACCTCTTAATTGCTATCTAATTAAAGGCTAAAGTATCCTAATCTCTCCCAATTCATCCAAACCAAACTTAATTTTCTTTAATCCTAGCAAAACCGATCCTAAGCCACCATAATTACCATTGGACTAAAATTAAAATACCTCAATTAAGATTATTAATTAATCAATTAATTCATAAGCTTATTAATTAAATATGTGATTAATTTAATCAATTAAGAAAATCACTCGATTAAGTAATAAATTTTGC
Organism: Phalaenopsis equestris; assembly: GCF_001263595.1. Lineage (NCBI taxonomy): Eukaryota > Viridiplantae > Streptophyta > Magnoliopsida > Asparagales > Orchidaceae > Phalaenopsis > Phalaenopsis equestris. The sequence goes on along the minus strand of NW_018232405.1, from coordinate 2,398 downwards.
CACTTAAGTCATTAACTACTTAAAACAAACATATATTAAGTTAATTAATTCATAATTGAAAAATTAGATAATGAAAATTCTTAATTATCTTATTAATTAATCAATTATACTAATAACATATTAATAATTTAAAATACTTAAATAAATCACTAAATACATTTGTAATTAATTAAAATAAAAATTAAATTAATTAATATATTAATTGATAAATAAATGACTTAAAAATTTCATATAAATATAAAATTTTAATAAGCATATTAAAACTTTAAAATATTTTAAATTGTAAGCATTAACTTAACATTTTAAATAAACTTTAATATGACAACTAATTAAAATTGATTAAACATCTAAAGAAATAATTCATAAAGAGATTAATTAGAATTATTAAATAAATGTCATAAATAATTAAGGTCATTAATTAAATAATCAAATAATGAAACTTCAAGTAAATGATAAAACTATTTAATTAATCCACTAACATTAAATATTTTAATATTTAGTAAGGTAAATAAATAACTAATTAATCAAACATTTAAAACACAATAATTAATCAGTTAACTAATAACATACCAAATTGAAACACTAAAAAATTTTAATTTAAACTTAAAATAATCCAATATCCAATTAAGTTTCTTCATTAATTAATTTACCAATCAAACCTAAAAAAATAGTAACCCAAGCCCAGTCAATAATTAACCCTAGCTCGGTCTACATGATTTCCATTTGGATGGAAATGTTCAAAGTTATATATATATATCTATCTCTGTGTGTGTGTGTGTGCGTGTGTGTCTAATCATGTAGATACATATGTGTGTAAAAGTGTGCCTATAACTAAATGTGTTTCCTTATGAATATAGCTCATGAAAAATGTAACATTTATTATTCATGTTCAAGTAGATTAGTCTTTGTTTATTTTATAGCTCTATGTGATTTTTCATATTGCGATGTAGGTGTACATGTAAAACAAGAATAAAGAAAATATTCAGGCATGTGGATGAATGTTTGGTTGCATGTCATTGATGATGTGTACATAAGTGAGTGCATGCTTGATGTTCTGTCTCTTTAGTTACCAAGTTGAGATTTAATGGGCATTAGGAAAGGCAACTTTAGGTGAATTCCATGTGTGGTTAATGAATGAAGAAGAAGAAAGATTAAAATTCCTAAAGTTTTAAGCAAGAAAGAGTTTGGCAAATCTAAAATGTTTAAAAAAGAAAAAAATATTTTAATTAATAAGAAAATTAAAGTTTGCTTGAAAATGAAAATATCTTTAAAGTATAAACAACTTCATAATAAAGACTTTTCTACAATAATTAAAAGTGCTCTAAAGTATAGATCTTTTAAAATTTAATAAATCCATTTTAAAGTTTTCTATTCTAACTAAAAGTGCTAAATAATTTCTTAATTTTTATATCATTGAAAAGCTCACATGGAAAAGATCCTATTATAAATAACCTCATTCAATAATATCAAATATTTCAGATAAAGGAATGAAAGGTTAAAGCTATGGTCATTCCTTAAATTACTTTAAATAGATCCTTGTGACATTTCTAAAGCTTAAAATAACTCCTTTAAAGTCTTGTTTTCAAAAAAGTTTTCAAAAGATATTTGCAGTGCTTAAGAAGAAAAAGAATGCTTGGTGATATTTCTATTTGAAGATTGCACTATTTTATTTGTTATAAGGCTTTAATTCTTAACATTTTAAAATCTTAACCATTTTAAATTCAAAGTACTATTTCTACCAGTCAGAACTTTGCAAACGTCAAAGGAATTTTTCTAACACTCAAAAACATGTGAAAGTTAAACCTAAAAGTAGTTATTCTTTCCATAGATATTTTTAAAAAATTCACTTTACCATAAGATAATTAAAATCTAAAAGTTTGTCATGCACTTTCGATTACATACTTGTGCAAGATTTAAATGTTCCCTAAAACAAGTTTTTATCAAGTTAGTTATGTTTCTCCCCAAAAACATATGATTCTTAGTCTTTGCTTATTAATGCAAGAGCCTTGGGCCATTCTAAGCCTAAATATTTTATATAAAAGAAAACTCATATTCTCTTTCTACAAGATAAAGTTACAATTTGAGAAAATTCTTTTTTGCATGGAAAGATAATAATATTTTCAGGTGGAATATGAGTAACTCATAAATATAAAATATCTAGAACTATAAAAGTTTAAGTCTAATATAATGAGTATAAAGTCTTAAAACACATATTACAAAAACACTAAGAAAAGGAATAAACAATGACCGACTCCTTAGTAGAACTAGATTTAAAAAACCTTCAAAAACTTTCAATCTGACACCATTACTAACAAATTTCGAGATTAAGCAAATTATGGCTTAAATAGTGAACCCCTGAAAATTTTAAAAATGCCCAACTCCAAATTTTTATAACCAC
>NW_018232404.1:0-793 GCF_001263595.1 Phalaenopsis equestris | reverse complement strand
AAAATAATTAGTTTGGGGGAACACCAACTAAATATTCTAACTTACATCTTGCTAGTTTTCTAGAATTGTATGCTACATTTAAATATGATGGATTTTCCAATGATGTTGTCATACTTAAACTTTTTCCTTTTCCATTAAGGGATAAAGCCAAGATGTGGTTAAACTCTTTAGCACCAAGATCTATCATAACTTGGGGAGAATTATTAAAAAAAAATTATCCAAATATTTCCCACCATCAAAAACTTTTAAGCTTAGAAACGATATCACATCTTTTTGTTAGTTTGAAGTAGAATAAATATATGAAGCTTGGGAACAATTTAAAGATCTCCTTAGAAAGTGCCCACACCATGTATTGCCAGATTGGTTAATAATTCAAACTTTTTATAATGGATTGGTTGGATCTCTTAGATCTATAATTGACATTGGTGCTGGTCGATCATTAATGTCAAAACCATTCGATGAAGCATATTCTTTAATTGAAGAGATGACTACTAATAATTTTCAATGGACTTCTAAAAGGGTAACTCCAGAAAGAGTAGTTAGTATTCATGATTTTGATACAATATCTATTTTGCTTTCTCAAATTGCTGCAATATCAAAGAAGATAGATCAATATGGAATGAGTTATTCTCAGACACCTCCTATGCTTGAGGAAAACTTATTTGGAAAAATGGTAGATTCTCAATCATCATATGAAACATTAAATGCAATAATGATAGATCACATTAGTTATTATAATCCTGGTTGGAAAAATCACACTAATTTAAGTTGGAATAATAATAACTCTAATGCT
>NW_018232403.1:0-324 GCF_001263595.1 Phalaenopsis equestris | reverse complement strand
ATTAAAAATAAGATTTGGATCTTCTATGTGATAAAACCTAAAGGGGGATAGAATAACGAACCATCTACCGTTCCTTTTTGCATATGAAAGATAAAACTGTAAATTGGAAGAATATTTGGGAGTTGGAAGAAAGTGAGAGTTTAGGTAACAATTAGGGACATGGATTGAAAGATCATTAGACTTGCATTTAGGTCCTTAAGTTTTGAATCAACTTAAATCCAACTACCCTAACTAGGATTGAAACACATTTCACAACACTTTTTGCCAAAACTATAGGTTCACCCCTTAAGTTTTAGGAGTCTGATAGGGAGATAAGCTTAATCT
>NW_018232402.1:0-7490 GCF_001263595.1 Phalaenopsis equestris | reverse complement strand
CACATGGGTAATCAAACCGCAAACCTCAAACGACGGAAAGTCATGGGCATCTTGACTAAGTCATTTCAAAAAAATAAAATAAAATAAAAAATAAAAATCACAAAAACTTAATCGGCTAAGAAGTCTTAAGCAACCTAAAATTTCCAACTCTTAAAATCCAAAAAAGATATTAAAACTTACATGAAACAGTAATGAACAAAGATCACCGAACACAACTTTAACCCTGCTATCCCGGTCTACGAAGATCTCTTGAACGATGCAACCCATGGTTGCTAACAAAAATTTTCCAGTCTGAGTAAGCTTGACTGCTTCTTCAAACTAAGTAGATTAAGGAACCTGACAACCCCGGGAAGACAGAAAGCCATGGTCATCTTGACTATGTTGTCCTAAATAAAATAATAACTAATTCATCAAATTAAAATATTTTATGCTAACTATGTTTTTGCCAGGCTAATGAAGACAAGAGGTAGACGTCATTCTAGATTTACTTTACATGTTATTAGGGTATGCTAATTCTGTTTTGTAGAGCCATCAAACAACTCATAACGTAGAGCAAATGATGAACCTCAACTAAATCGGTGATAGTAATATAAATGAACATAATTTGGGATTCATAACCTTCTTTCAGTGGGCTCTGAATGTGAGGTTTTTCATTTATTTAAGATGTAAATCCTCGTCTTTTGGCTCCCGTGTGATTGTATGTCGTGCAGCTACCCTAAAATCTAAATGAAACACTAGGAATAAACATTGAAGTCATTTTTCGAATGACAAAACCATAGGAAAGTTCGGGATCTTAGTTGGATTCCTCCAAGCCTTTAAGCATCCACTGCCCTTAGGATAAGACTTTGAAACACCTTCCTTGAGAACATCAAAATACAAACTTTATGAGAACGAGTCACAACTTTAATCTGGAGTTTTCTTAAATTATTTTGGTTGTTTAAGATGTAATTAACAATAAATGTATGCCCCTAAAGTCAAATGCGACCCCAGAACAGATACCATAACCTTAATCTCTGATTGTGGATTTGGTTTTGTAAGGTCTTCTTTGCGGGTGTGTCCCTAAAGTGTTTTGAGCCAATTTCACTTCGGACAAACGTTTTGGGAGCCATCTACGCGAAGTCCACTTTACGAAAGCTCCTCACAAATTTCTTTTATTTGCCTTCGTTATTCTTTGTCCTTTTCCCCTCTGATTCCTCACTTCTATAGGTATAGAGAGTTATTCAGAGAAAGAAGCAATATAACGAAAGATAAGTTGGCGACTCCAACCTACGATGCAACGACATTCACCCGACGACGGCAACGAGACCAATAATCTCTAGTGCTTAACCATAATTATTTGGCAATAATTGTCTGACTTCAAGGTATGTAACATTTTAATTTACTTTGGGAGGCAGGTTTTTTAAAATCAATACACTCACACAAGCGATGGGCAACTGTTGCTATTATAATCACCATCATCAGGCTATCGTCATCGTCGAACTACTGTTACCTAGTTGACACCACCGTTATTGCAAGATCATCATCGCTCGGCCATTATCGCTATCGTTGGATCACTGCCACCCAGCTGACATCTTTGCACCCCCACTGTAAGGTCTGACCATCGGCGCTGCTGCCACCACCAACATTGTTTTCGTATAAGAATCTCCGACTACTACTATTAGACCATCATTGTTTGATAGACGTCATTAGACCACAACCATTGTTGTTGAATTATTGTTGCTTCGCCAATGGAGCAATTGTCACTATCATCACAAAATCATTATCGCCACTATCAAAATATCATGGTCGGGCCACCACTATGCTAGACCACCATCGTCAGACTACCTCCATATCACACTGCCTCATTGGGTTTATGCAATGCTATACCACTACTGTCGGGTTGACATCGTGCTAGACAACTATCATCAAGTTGCCACTATATCGAAGCATTATTATCTAATCGCCAGAGTGCCAAACCATTATTATTGGACCACAAAAGCTACCACAACACCATCACCCAACTACTATCATTCTTGAATTACTATCACGGTTGTCAAACTATTACTATTGTTATCGTTATCGAAGCTACTTGACCACATTTGTTGTAGAATAGTCGATTTTAATCGCTTTCAAAACCAGTCTATCTGATGGGAGCAATCAACATCTCTTTCTAGAGAAGATAAGTGTGTCATCGTATGACTATTGGCCTTGATTGTCTCCAAACCCGGTCTATCTGATGATGATGGTTAACATCTCTTTCAGGAAAAGACAGGTGTCATCGTGGGACTGCATGTCATGATCATTATCAAACCTGATCGATCCAATGAGGGCAATCAACACCTCTGCACCTCATTGTAGGACTATGGACATTGATTGCCCCCAAACTGAGTTTGTCAAATGAAAGCATTCAACATCTTTTTTCAAGGGAAAAAGGGTACATAGTCGTAAGAATATTGGCCATGATCGCCTCCAAACTTGGTTTGTCCAATGAGGGCAATCGACACATCATTCAAAGGAAGATAGGTCCCATTCTAGGACTATATGCCTTGATCACCTACAAACCAACACATTTTTCAAGGGAAAGCAGGTGTCTCATCATAGGACCATGAGCTTTGAATGCCTCCCAACCTGGTCTATCTGATGAAGGCAGTCAACACACCTTTTAAGAGAAAAAAAGTACCTCATCATAGGAATGCAAGTCTTAACCACCTCAAAACTCAATAAATCCCATAAATATGGCCAAACCTTTCTATTTTCAATTGAAGATAAATTTTGTCGCAAACATGAATATTACTCGCCATTGTGCTCTCTACAATTAAACCCAAATAGAGTATTTATAGATCCAAGCAAAAAGAATAGAAGAAAAATTTTGGAGGAAAAGAAATAGAAAAAAAATAAAATTTCTCAACAATCTTGAATTATTTAGTCTCATATTTATTTTTCCTTTCAAAAAATAGTGCAAAAAAAAAAAATGAAATTTTAAAAAATTTGAAAATTTTGCCAAAAATCTTGGTTTTGCCAAAAATCTTGATTTCCGCACCTCTTACATGCACACAATCTTCACGCGCTCACGTGCACACACACATGGTCTGAACCTGCACGCCGTCAAACTTGCTCTGCCCACACATGCCGCTGACGAGTTTGGAGGCACACCATCATTGCCACTAACAACAATAACTTATCCCAATTTCGACATCGAGTCTCCAAGACCATTTTTCATCATTCCCAATAAAAATTTAACACTTCCAAATAAGTATTGAAAAAAAATGATTGACTAGTGATTTACGCTATGGGGTCCACCCTAACGCCGAATGAGTGATTGCACCTCAAAAATTTTTCAAGATGGCTAACTTATGCCACCTAAATCCACAAGAACTTGAGATATATATAACAACTTTGACGTCGACATCTAAAAATAGGGGGTAACTGAAACGTCTATAAAAACATATTGATCAGCATGAATCGACGCACATTTAGACTTTAAAAATTAAATTTGGAAATGCCTACAATCTAATTTATAATCAAATAAAGTGTCTCAATAAGACAAGTTAAATGACATAAAAAATGATCTGATTTAAGTCCAAGTAAACCCATATAATACATTTAAAGCATAAACATTTTTAAAACATACTTTGTGAGACCAAATGATCTCCAAATATAAAAAGCTTGCAATCAAATTGAGTGTTTCAATTAGATGAATTCAACGAGTCTGAGATTGTTTAATTTTGATATCATTAAAAATTTAAATAATCATAAAACATCCAATAAAAGAAATCATTATGGGTCGCTCGATGAAGTCCAAATTCATGTTGTAATCACAAATAATGTCACTCCCAAAGTTTATAAATAGACGCTCACTCTATTCATGAAGGTGGGACCTAGATTAGAAGACTCAAAGTAGCTTTATGTTCTTGAGGACTTCTTAGCTCGACCACTGTCAGGCCACCGTAATCAGGCCACTACAAGTTCCTTTTCCATCGTCGTCACACGCATTACCATACCACTACTACCTGACCTCAGCCACAGTAACACCACCGTCGTCTAACCACCACTATTGTCTTCGTTGAATTACCATAGCCTGGCTGCAACCGTCGAAACACCATCACCCAACCAACCTCAAGCCACCGTTGCCATGTCGGAGTACTGAAGCTAGGCCACTATTGTTGTGTTGGACCACTATCATCGAGCTACTGCCACCAAAGTCGGTCCATCATCATCGTTTCACCGCCATCGTGCAATACCACTGTCGTCAAGCGGTCGTTGCCATTGGACAATCATCACCTTACCAACACCAAGCCATCGTCATCGTGTTAAACCCCTTTATCAGGTTGTCGTCACTACTATAGGTCCAAGGTCATTGAGCCACTACTGCCATCATCAGGTAGTCATAATCAGACCACCAACTGTGGACCACCGATGTTAGGCCACAGTCGATATGCTAGACTATAATACTGAGATACCACCGACAACAAACCACATACATACGACAAGCTATGGGCCACCACCTCTACAATCATTGTGCCACTTCTATCACTGGTTGGCTGTCATCTCCAAACCATTGATTTCAGGCCACTGTCATCATGCCAAGCCACCATCATCAAGCTACCATCTCCACTTAACCACCGAATCTGACTGACATTAAGCCATTGACATCGTCATCAAGCCATCATTGTTGGACCACCACCGTTATGTAGGACTAACATTGTCGGTTGTCGTCACCTCTGGGACACCGACATCCGATCAATGTCGATCCACCGTTGATGTGCCAAGCTATAGTCACAGGGTTGTCGCCACCAAAAGACCAATGTCATCCGACCAACACTAAACAATCTCTACCACCAAAGACCACAATTAGCAGGACGTCATCACCGCCATTAAGCTGCCATAACCAAACACTACCATCAACATCCAATTATCATCTCCCAACCACTATGTCGGATTGCTGACATCCGACCCCAGACACTATTGTGGTCCACTGTCATAGTAACACAAACATCATCTTCTAACCATCCTTACCACCTTATTGCACCACTTTTGTCAGACCGTCATAGTTATCAGACTAGCTGTTTGGCCAACACTGTCGCTAAGCCACAGTAGTTGTGGCAAGACCACTATCACTCTACCGACGCCACAATTGCAACTTCCATTGCCAAACCACTACAATCTTCGCCATGTATTTATTTCTCTAACCCCATTATCCTCAGTTCTCGCCTATCAACCACCGAAACAAGATCACGTGGATAACATCGTTGCCATAGTCACCATTGTTAGGTCGTTGCCTTAGTTATTTTCAGACTATTGATGTCTGGTTGACTCTATTGCCACCATTAGGCCTTTGTGAAATAACAATTGTCAAATCACAGCTACCTGGTTATCACTACTAATGTGGTTAGATCATTGCTACTTAGCGGCCACTTCCATCAGTAACAATAAATCCAGATCACCATTACACAGGCCCTATCATTGGTCTTCTATATGGTGGTTTTTTTTTACGTGACCACCATAAACCTCAGAAGACTTCTATCTAAATGATTGAATACGACGTTCAAAGAATAATATATTACCCCAAAGGATAGGAATATTACTCAGAATGAACCTATTCATCCGAATGAGGAAATCTTTATGGGTCTGCGAAAACAGGATTTTTATCTAACAAATATAAGACAAAATTTAATTCTGGGAGCTTCGTTTCCTATAAGGCAAGCCCTCATAGTTAATTACATCTCTAGAATCATAGATCCTAGAGAAAACTCATGATTAATATAATAAACCAAATTGTTCAAGATTAAGCTTTAGAAGAGAGGATGAATAACAATTTCATGGAAAATAAGGTCCGAATAGAGAGCTATACCTGATGGGATGTGATTTAAAAATTTAAGATGGAGAATTTGATCAAGTTAGGTCAAGAGATTAATCAGAAAACACTTAACTGATATAAATATTGGGAATCCTAAACTCGGAATAGTGTTGGGTAAGAAAGATTTCTTCATGAAAAATAAAACCATAGACTCTATAAGGGATCCTAATGGATGGACTAACCTATATCTTAGGAATAATGTACTCAGTTAAGATGTTCATAGCTTTCTGTTGTCCCGGGCACATTGGTATCCGTCAACTATAACCAACTTCATAACCAGGATTCTCCCGTAATTACCGTAGCTCATGGGATTTGTAGTCTCGAGGAGGCTTGAAATGCTTTCGTTAGTAATCATGGGTTACATCCTTCTAAGGCATTCCCTCTAGTCTCATGGGATAAGTTTATTTATTTTATAGGTCCTAATCCTTATTCAATTAATCATTTGTTTCAATCCCTAGATCTTGTCAGTCATGTTGGATAATCCAATTTTTCTATGTTATGAAGTTTGTTATTTTTCTATTTTTTTACTTCAGAAGAAAGCCATCTAAAGGGGCTTTCGTCTTTTTTTTGTTTTATGATTATTTTTTTATTTTCCATTTTTTCTTATTTTGCTTGTTTTTTACAATAAAAAATATAATAAAACATGCAATAGAACATAAAAGAAATGCAATAACATAATACAACATGAAATAACACAAAATAGCATAGAGATGTGCATGAAATAACATAAATATAGCCTTGGATTAGACTTGGGCTGATTTAGGGTAGTTCAGGTCTAAATGGGTCAACATGGGTTGACCAGTTAGGCTAAGATTTGATTTGGCTTAACCCGGGTGGCTTTGGGTTTGGTTTGGTTTGACCTGGGTTGACTTGGGTTGATTTGTGTAGGTTTTGGTTCGGTCTGGTTTAACGTGCATTGACTTGAGTAGGCTTGGGTTTGGTTTGGTTTGAACTAGATTGACTTGGTTTGGGTCCTTTGGGCAATTTTAGGGTGTCTTGGATCATTTGGGTAGATTCAGGGTGTTTCAAATCATTTGGGTAGTTTCGATGTGTTTCAGATCATTTGGGTGGTTTCGTGTTATTTTAGTGATTTCGGAGTATTTCAGATTATTTGGCTAGTTTCGGGATGTTTCGGGTCATTTGGATGGTTTCAGGATATTTTTGGGTTATTTGGATTAGGTTGAACTAGATCTGAGCTGGGTCGAGTCTATGTTAAGTTAGATCTGGGTTGGGCCAGACCTAAGTTAGGTTTTAAGGTTTAGATTTGGTTGGGATAAACCTAAACTGGGTCGGGTCTAGATTGGGTCAGGTCTAGCTTGGGACAGATCGGTTTTAGGGTTTGAGTTTAGTTGGGCTAGACCTGAGTTGGGTCGGTTCTAGGTTGTGTCAGGTCTGGGTTGGGTCAGACCTAGGTTAGGTTTTAGGATTTGGCTTAGGTTGGGCTAAACCTGACTTAGATCGTGTCTAGGTAGGGTCAGATGTAGGTTAGGTTCTAGGGTTTGGGTTAGGTTTGGCTAGACCTGAGCTGGGCCGGATTTAGGTTAGGTTAGATCCTGTTGGGTCAGTTCCTGATTGGGTTTTAGGGTTTGGGTTAGGTTGGGTTAGACCTGAGCTGGGTCGGGTCTAGGTTAGGTCAGATTTGGGTTGGGTCAAA
>NW_018232401.1:0-7564 GCF_001263595.1 Phalaenopsis equestris | reverse complement strand
CTTAGTATTGAGGAGATTGTGGTTGACGACTCAAGAATCCCTTTTATAGCCTACAAGGTGGCTACTAAAGAATACAAGTTGTTTCATAGAGCGCTGGCCACTGCTTAGATGAGATGGAGGACTCCAATCCTCCTACTTTTATGATGGGGCGAGAAGATATAAAGGATCCATGAGAGAAGTTCTTGGTCGTTCGTATAGAGTTTTTCAACATTTGGAAGATCTACTTGATGTGTCAGATCTAAGATAAGAAAGGCCTCATAGATAGGTTTAGGTTTAGGGACAGGTGTTATATAAGAGGTTATTTCGGTGAGGAAATGTCTCGGCTGAAGTGTTAGATGAACAACTTCTAAAATATTTTATCTAGGAATAAAATATGAGTTTAGTATTTTTGAAGGAAAATTTTCTTTCTATTATTATTTTTCCACTTAAATTCTATGTTGATGTGGTGACACATTATTAAAATTGAGGTTCAATTTTTTTATGGTTTCACTCCACTTATTATCTTATACATAATGATCGATAGTTGACTTTGGCGCTGCACTCTATGAATTTCTTTTGCTTTTCTTTCTCTCAATTTTCTTCATCCACCTTTCTTTCATCTAGATGAATCCCAAATACTCGACACGACTCTTTAGGTTAATCCTAGCAACCGATAGGTCAATTGTGTCTCTAGAAGTGGTGATTTGATTGCATGATACTTACATCTTTGGTAATTTCATTCAAATTTTAGCTATTTGTGGACATGACCACGCGAAAAAATAGTTTGGACAGAATCTTACCTTTTACAGTGATCAATTAAGATGAGGGGTTTGTTGACCTCATTTATTTGAGGCCATTCTCTTTCTCTCTCTAGAATATAGGGTCTATTCTTATTATTTTCTAGTGGCTTTGCATGGAAGAGCAATATTGGGACCCATAATTGAACAATTTCTTGACTCCTTTTAATTTCATGTGTTTAACCTTAAATATTCAACTATTGATTAAGTTGATTGAGGTCACATGTTGAAAATTAAGTTGAGTTCTTATAGGTTTGAAATGTCCCAAGTAATCCTTTGAGGTTGGAGAATTAGGGTTTTTTGTCGTTCTTTCTTTAGGGCACTTCATTCATCTCCACTCACTTTTAGACATCTCCACCTTTAGCCTTTGGAGAACTCATTTGGTTATAAAGTACTCCTTAAGCTTAAAAAGGAAACTATTCCTTAAATGAACAAAAAAATTAGAATTCATTAAAATTTCATTTCAAATAAAAAATAAATGAAAGGAAATTTACTAAAGATTGATAAATCATTTTAAATTGAGATTAACACAATAAAAATAGATAAACAAAATTTTAAATTTTTTTCAAAATTAATAAAGGATAATTTTTTGCTATTATTATATTTATAAGTAAAAGATTTATATCAGGACTTTGCTTTAGGAAAAGAGAAGTGAAATTCAAAACCATTAAAGACTTAGCGAGATATAGTAATCCTTGCATAAAAAGAAAAGAAAATATTTGATCCGGATTATTCCTTCATTGAGAAATAAAAAAAAGAAAAGAAAAAAAGAAAAAAAAAAAAAAAAAAGAAAGGGGAGGGACTGTTTAAAAAATCCATAAGATTTAAGATTTAATATAATCTCAAAAAATTCGTCCTCATTATATAGGAATAAAATGGATAATCATGCCAGTTCTTATTTTACCAAAATCTCTGCTTCACTTAAAGTCCTTGTGGCTATTCTTAGCTACATAAACTAATCAAGTCTAAGCATTACTTGAACTTGAGAATATGTTCAAAATTCTAATTCTTAATACACTTGTTAGAAGATTATTGGTTCAATTTAAATCTCCCTACAACTAATTCCAACTCCCACTTCAGCCCAAGGGAAGCCAAAACCAAGCTTAGAGCATTTTAAAACATACATGACAAGCCATGCACTTCTCTTGAAGCACATATGTTACAAGTTAATTGGTAGCACACCAATCTTCTCATACTTCTGATTGGTTAGCGAGAATTGACAAACCACCTCACTAATCCAAGACAATGAGAATAGACCAATCAGAAGGCTAGCCCTACCCCATCACCCCAACCAATAAATACCCATTAAACTTATGCTAAACCCAAAATTTTCTTCCAAAATTCTGCCCAAATCATTTTAGAATTTGCTTTATTTCATTCGAGTTCATTTCCAAGTATTCTTTACCTTTTCCTTTGCGAAATTTATCAAAAATACCACAAAGAAAGCCTTGATCAAAAATTGAAAGCTTCCAAACATTGTCAATTTCTACACGGATTTCAAACCTAAATACGGATTTCAAATCTAAATGCTTTTTTATTATTCTTAAACATAAAGAATACCTCCCTAGTTGTTTACCTTGAAAACCGAGCCTACTTGGTCAAAATTCTGAGATGGGCGGCCTGAGTTGATCGAAATCTTGCAAAAAACCCTTCGGATCATTAATTTTTGTCGTGAAGAGCTTAATTTAGTCTCTTGGAAGCTTATCGAATGATTGGATCGAGAAGGCGTCTTACGGATTGAGAAAATTTTATTTTTAAAGTATCTTTTATTTTGATTTTCAGTCTTTCTAAAGAGAACTTTCGATGTTTTAGATTATAACCATTGCAACTATATAGATGTTTAAGGCGATCGTTTTGGTTTTTGAATCAATCAATTCCATAAAGAATCGACTGAGATCCAAAAGTTTTAAGTTAGATGGTCATCGGTTCACAACTCATTTGGGATGTTGAACCGATGCCGTCTATTTTAATTCAGATGAGATGGGTGGTTTTAATTATTTTAGATTGATATGATGGAGTTTGGGACACAACAGCGGATCCACCAAAAGGTGATCATCGGCAGCAAATAAGATCCTACACAAACAAGGTCAAAACCTATAGGAAGGCAACAGGTGGAGGCAGCTATTTTAAATGAGGTGGAGGCGGCTGGTTTAAATAAGCAATAGGGTTTAAGGAAAATAAAAGATTAAAAGTAACTCAAAACGCCATAAATTGAAATGAATTAAATATTGTGATCCCAATATGCTGCATTTATTTCCATATGAATAGAAAATGTATCTTGATTGGGAAACTTGAATTTATTTATAATTTAGCTACATTTTAGCATTTATTGAAAACAATAAATACAAAAAATAAAATACATGTGGAAAATACTGAAAAAAAATCTGGAAAATTTAAGAATCAAGTGAGTGAATATTTCATTCAATTAAACAATGATTTCACTTAGTTTAAAAGCAACATCTTTTAAAGATGGTATCTTTGTAAATTCTTTAATTACGTTTGTAACCCTTTTATTCCAAAATTGATTTAATAAAGGTAAGTAATTGGAGAAAATTTCATGATAATATCAGTAAAATATTTAAGAGATTGTGGGTTGTTTAATCCAATCTTAAATTGGATTAATAAATTGTGTATAAATGTAAGAATGCGATTATTGAATATTTGATAAAATTGAGACATTATAATTCATAATTCATTGATTAGAGCATTCCAATAAAATTTAAGTGAATTTGCTTGATGAATTTGCTCGAAATTTGTTTAAATTGTTAAGACTTGGTAATACCCCAAAATTACCCTTCAAACTGAAAATGAATGAATACGAAGTGTAAAATTGAAAAATCTGATTCAAATAAATTTCAATAAAATTGGCTTAATTTTAAAGTTAGATTTCGTAGATTTGTAATTTCCCCTAAAATTACAAATCTACTTTCTCTTAACGTTTAATTCATTAAATACGAATTTACCATAATAATGCCAATGAAATTGGAACTTGATAACGTGAAAATTTAGTAATAATTCATTAAAAAATGCAAGTTTGGGTAAATATGCAATTTGCCCCAAAAATACAGCTCCTATTTTATTTTCACTCACTTAATGAAAGATAAAAAAGTGGTAAAACACAACAAATTGAATTAAATTGTCAAATAACTGAAACAAATTTCATACATTATTTTCAACATGTATAAAAGTGGTTGAAGTATAAATACGGCATTTACTAATATACTGTTCATAATTTCTCCTAATTTTTTAAAATGAACTTAAAATAATCTAAGAAATTTTGAGATCGTTTTGAATCTTATTCTAAACTTCTCTAAAAAATTTCAAAAAATTTGCAGGTCATATTGATTCATTATGAATTTTTGAATAAAAATAACATAAGATATAACAAAATTCTAACAAATCAAATAAAGTTAAAAAAATTCACAAAATTTATATAGAAAATCGTTTGCTGATAAGAATTATCCAGATAGAAAAGACTAACTGTCTATCTTTATTAAGTACATCCAAAACCAACCGTGCCCGAATGAAGGAATATGGGATCTTGATTGGTGCTGCATTAAAAATTAATTCAATTGATTTCCTTACCTCTTCATCACTCATCACCTCGAGCCTTCTTAAGGAACTCACCTATAGACTTCATAGGATTGTTTTATGGTTTGCTCATCAGTAATGCTTGAGTAAGGCAAATTGCTTTATCTAAACTGGATGTTTAGGACGAGTATACAATAATTTTGTGCATTCGTATACTTCTTAGTTTAGGTTGCACTTATTTGCTTTACATGTTTCTCGGTTGTTATAATAAAATTAGGTTGTGCTAACTTAATTTTATTGCAGTAGTAATTTAAGGCTTAGTTGAGCTAGGTTTCTATACTTTCATTCAATTTTCTTTTTTTTTTTAGGTTTTTTTCTCTTATGGACCCAGGGTGTCCTTCATATTTAAACAATTATTTACATTCAAATGATTCATAAGAGAATGAACAAAACGAGTAGGACAAACCCCAACAAAATGACTTTGATTTTTGGATATCAATTTTGGACTGACGTGTGTGATGTAGGCTGATACAACAAAATAATATGTTATTTTAAGTATCTATTTTATGCTTATTTTTTGTGATATTTCACTTTAAAGAAGATTATTTTCATGTTTTAGTTTCAGGTATATCAATTTTAGGCATTTGGAGAAAAAATGACAAAAAAGACAAAATTTGGAGTCAAAACAACCAATTTTTTAATTTTGGTGGAGTGTCGAATGATGTTGTCACACTTAAATTTTTTTCTGTTTCTCGAAAGATTCTCTAAAGGATAAAGCTAAGATGTGGTTAAACTCGTTAGCACTTGGATCTATCAAAGCTTGGCGAGATTTATCACAAAAAATTTTATCTAGATATTTCTCACTTTAAAAAACTACTAAGCCTAGAAATGATATTACATCTTTTTGTCAGTTTGAAAGGGAATAAATTTATGAAGCCTGGGAAAGATTTATAGATCTCCTTAGAAAGTGTCCACACCATGTGTTGCCAAATTGGTTAATAATTTAATTTTTTTAAATTTGATTGGTTGGATCTCTTAGATCTATAATTGACGCTGTTGCGGGTGGATCATTAATGTAAAAATAATTTGATGAAGCATATTCTTTAATTAAAGAGATGACTACTAATAATTTTAAATGGCATCTGAAAGGGTAAACCCAAAAAGAGTAGCCAGTATTCATGATTCTGATGCAATATATATGTTAGATGCACAAAGAGCTGCTACATCGAAGAAGAAAGATCCATATGGAATGAATTATTCTCAGACATCACCTGTTCTTGAGAAAAATTCATTGGGACAAATTATAAAATCGCAATCTTCTTATGAGACCTTAAATGCATTAAATAATCATTCTAATAATCCTTATGCCAATTATTATAATCCTGATTGAAAGAATCATCCAAATTTTAGTTGATGTAATAATAGTTATAATGTTGCAAATTCGTAATGGGGAAACAGTACTACGAACCTTATTACCCTCCAAAGTTTAACAATTTACAGAGTAAGGAGAAAAATTTATGAATGGAAGAATTGATAATGCAAATGGGGAGTCGATTACAAAGTCAAGGAGCTACAATTAGAAACATGAAAAAAATTAGAAACATGAAAAATCAATTGGGGTGTATTGCTACCACACTTAGCAATAGACCTCCAAGAACATTGCCTAGTAATATTGAAGTAAATCCTAAAGGTTAGAACAAAGAGCAAATTAAGGCTATTCAACTTATAAGTGTAAAATAATTAGAAAACAGAGTTAAAAAAGAAGTGAAAGTTGAAGTTGAAAAATATGAGGTGGAAAATGAAAATTCTGGTGAAGATTTTCATTTTGAATCAGAATCTCTTATTAAACCAATAAAAATTACTGTAGAAAGGCCACCACCTCTACTTCCTCAATGATTGAAGCAAAAAAATAAAGATATTGAGGAAATCAATGATAAACATTTCATTTATTGAAGCATTGGAACAAATGCCAAGTTATGTTAAGTTCATGCAGGATATACTTCATAATAAATGGAAGTTTGTATATAAGGGTCTATTTCCCTCAGTGAAGAGTGTAGCGCTATAATTCAGAAAAAGCTTCCTTAAAAACTAAATGATCCTGGAAGTTTCGCAATTCCTTGTGCTATTGGCGAAAGATTTTTGGAAAAGCTTTATGTGATTTAGGAAATAGTATTATTCTTATGCCGTTATCAATTTTTAGAAGGTTGGACTAAGGAGATATTTCATTCAAGATTGTAACTCTTCAGTTAGCTGATCCTTCGATTACCTATAATAGGTCTGATAGACCCTCCATCCTCTAAAGGACAAAGATTTATATTTTCCACTATAGACTACTTTTCCAAATGGACAGAGGCAGCACCGTTACAAGAGGTTACAACACAACACATCCATCAATTTTTTAAAGGCCAAGTCGTCTACCATTTTGGAGTTCCGCGTAGAATAAATTTTGACAATGAGACAACTTTTAAGAGCACAAAAATCAGCAACTTTGTGAAGTGGCATGGGATACACTAGAGATACTCTACGATCTACTGTCCTAGGGAAAATGGCCTAGCTGAGTCCATCAACAAAACACTGGTACAGATTTTGAAGAAGAAACTGGAAGAAAATAAAAGAGATTAACATAACAAACTGTTAGAAGCCTTGTGGGCCTGCCGGACAATGTTCAGCACTCCCAATCAATGTACACCCTACGCAATTATGTACGGGTCCGAGGCTGTACTACCGTTATAAGTCTAGACGTGGCCTCCTAGAGTCGATGTCGCGAATCAACTTCGAACAGAAGAAAGTGCAAAACTCAGACTTGATGAATTGGAAAGTCTTGAAGGAAAATGACTAGAAGCACAACAATATTTGGAGCTTTACGAAGCAAGGATGGTACAAGCTCAAGACAAAATGGTCCGCTCAAGGATGTTCAAAGTTGGTGATCTCGTTCTCGTGCTTAAAAGGCCTATTCTTGCACACCGTAAGATAGGTGGAAATTTTGAGCCAACTTGGGAGGGACCATTTTCGTAGAAAAGGTCTACGCAGGAGGAGTCTACCAGCTGATGAATTTTCAAATGGAGAGACCCACATTGCCGATCAATGGATGATACTTGAAGACATACTATGCAACTTGACATTGCTTAAATTGAAAATTTGAAATTTTGATTCATCTGGGGTTATTTATTTGGTCAAACGTCCGTGACTCGGTCCAAAATTTTTTTAATAAAATTAACCTCATTAAAATGAAAATTTTTGTATTTACATGCTTCAAT
>NW_018232400.1:0-963 GCF_001263595.1 Phalaenopsis equestris | reverse complement strand
CTTAAAGGAGTATTTGAGAGAACCTGAAAAAGGTTTGATAAACATGATTTCAGCCTCAACTAAGTCAATCTCCCCAATTGATCCATATGTCGGAACAGATGGATGAAGTACAACTTGGGATGAACTCAAGAAGGTCCTCAATTGAATACAAAATTCATCAAGACAAGCTTCTACAAATACTGAAGAAGGATGGAATGAGGTATGGAGCAGATCATCAAAGAAGATACTGAACAAGCTACAGTCTGCATCAAAACAAGCCTCCATTTAGAGTCTGTAGCATACCGAGCCTGAGATGAAGGTTTTGCCAAAAAATCCATCATCGTCAAGGACAAAGAAAAAGAAACAGAAAAGCATCACTGCCAATATTGATAACACGGGGGGTAGGATAGGGTCTGCCTCTACTAGACTGGTTGTCTCAGATTTGGGGAAGAAAATCCTCGAACCCTTGACTTTGTATGATTATCTTTTTGTCCCTCCGAGGCCTTATGAATATAATGATTGTGATTTTGGCTACGTTTTGACTGTTTTTGGTAATAACGTAACTGATTATGATTGATCTAACTACAATCTCAATCCCCAAAATGACCCTCAAATCGTACTTGAGTCCGATGAACTTGTTGTCAAGTCCAAAGAAGACATCAATGATATCGCTTACGACAGCACTGATAACGAACAACCAACTCTCGAGCGTGATGGTACACTGCTTTCCATCAACATAGATCTCTCCGACGAAGAGGAAAAGACACCGGAAGATTCAATGATGATATCTCAAGAAGAAGAAATCACAGAAGTCAACTTGAGGAGCGGAAAAGTGTTACCACCAAGAATAGCTCTAATAGAAAAAGGAAAACAGATAATGACTCGAGAAGAGATACCCCTACCTCCGTCAGTGGAAGAACCAAATAATGAAGATAAAATCGGAGGATCGTACAAAATAGACTACAACGTGCTAGCTCATCTTAG
>NW_018232399.1:3141-4415 GCF_001263595.1 Phalaenopsis equestris | reverse complement strand
CAAGAATTCTACCTATCACCTACCTCAAGGATGTTCTTAAATTCCTAAATGAAAAGATGAAGAAATTTCCCAGTACTGTATCTGGTCTGCTACATGGGGAGCATACCTCTCCTCCACATATTGATGTTTCTGCCGAGACACTCCGTCTCAAGACATCACCATCAAAGAAAAAGGTATGGATACCCAAGATTGTTGTACCGATACAGTCCAGTAAGCCTGCAAGGCAAGATCATCAAATGAAGTGACATTGTCGCAGCGATTGCTAGTGAGATGGAGGAGCAAGTGGAGGAGGTCCAGTAGGGACCTCCAATCCTTAAGACAATCTAAGAATCAATAATCAAAGAAAAGGTTGAAAAGCTCAGGATTGAGATTTTTGAGTTGGCCCGAGAACATGGAGTCTCCATTGATGATGACGAAGACTTTGACTTTAACGAGTACTTCAAAGAAGATTTCATTGATGTCCATGTCATTGAAACCAGAGCAGCTGCATCTGTACGCGACACTCAACTTCTCATCAAAGAGAACACCGTAGATGAGCTGCGTAGGGCTATCTTCTTAAGGGATGAACAAGTCAGCCAACTGGAGAAAAGGATGGAAGAGATGGTCGCAGCCATGACCGCCATGGCCACAGTTCAGGGACGGTCTCAAGCCATCTCAAGTATCATAGTTAGCCTCTCCAAAAGTCAACCAACCAGAGATTATACATATCACGGATGAAAGGAGGGAAGTTGCCTCAGAGAATAGGGATGAGCAACCAAAGACAGATTCTCCATTATCCATGCTAGAAAAGGAATTTATGAAAATGATCAAACAAGTTTGTCGGAGCGCAGCACCACATCTCTATTGGAGATCTCATAATGGAAAAATAGAAACCCAAGGAGACTTTAGTGGATTACATTTGATGTCGTACCCTACCCTAAGGGTTTTGTGTCACCAAACTTTAAGGTATTCAACGAGACTGGAAATCTCAGGCAACATATAGCACATTTTCGGGCCAATTGTGGTAATACTAAATGTAACAAAGCCTTGCTTTTTTGACAGTTTGTCAGCAGCCTATCAGGAATCGCTTTTGATTGGTATGTTGAATTACCTAACGAATCAGTTAAGACATTTGCCGAGCTAGAACAATTGTTCGTGAAAAGATTTGCCGGAGCGCAGCACCACATCTCTATTGGAGATCTCATAATGGAAAAATTGAAACCCAAGGAGACTTTAGTGGATTACATTTTGAGGTGGAGAAACCTTAGCATGAAATGTGAACCTTAGCTACAGGA
>NW_018232399.1:0-2909 GCF_001263595.1 Phalaenopsis equestris | reverse complement strand
AAAAAGAAAAATGCGGAAAACCCCCACCGGTCGTTATCACAGCATGCTTGACAACAGACACAACAATATGGCCAGTCCAGCCAGTGACCGCCTCAGGGAGGATTGCACCGGGCAGAGAATAAGAGAATATCTTTGGCAGAACAACAAAATCTTTCAAAGATGAAGTCGTATACAAGATGTTCAAAAGTCTGATGAAGAAGCCTATGTTCACATTACCAGATGCAAAGAAACCCGAAGAGGTTGACAAGAAGGATCAACCAAATTATTTTTCATATCACAGAATGCTTGGACACACTATAGAAGAATGTTTTATCTTCAAGGATTGGCTCGAGAAAAATCTCAAAGAAGGGAATATAACGATCCCGAAAGAATATTTACAAGAACTTGAAAAAGGTTCTATAAATATGATTTTGGTTGTGACAATCTCTTCGATTGACCCGTATACTGGAAAAGATGAATGGAGTATAGTTTTGGAGTAAATAGACCAAAAAAATATTGAATCATAACCAATCCGCATCAAAACAAACTCCCGTTCAGAGTCTTCAGCCTGCAAAACTCGAGATGAAGATTTCGCCAAAAGATCTGTCATCATCAAAGAAGAAGAAGAAGAATACCACCACGAAGACTGATATCATGGAGGGTAGGATAGGGGTTGTCTCTGCTAGATTAGTTATCTCAGATTCGGGGAAGAAAATCCTCAACCCTTGACCTTGTATGATTATCTTTTCACCCCTCTGGGGTCTTATGAATAAAATGATTATGATTTCGGCTACGTTTTAACTGTTTCTGGTGATAACGTAACTGATTTTGACCAATCTAGCATCGATCTCGATTCCCAAAATGATCCTCAAATCATACTCGAGTCCGATGAACTCTTTGACAAGACTGAAGAAGACATCGACAGTACCTCTTACGACAGTGCCAGGAGTTAAGAACCAATCCTCGAGCGCCACGGTGCACCGCTTACTATCAACTTAGATCTTTTCGACAAAGAAGAAACACTAGAAGATTCAACAATGGTATCTCAAAAAGAAGAAATTATAGAAGTGAACTTAAGGATTGGAAGAGTGTTACCCCTGAGGATAGCTCTAGTGGATAAAGGAAAGAAAAAGGAAAACAAATAATAACTCAAGAAGAACTACCTCCACCTCCACTAGTGGAAGAAACACATAACTAAGAGAAAGTTGGAGGATCATACAAAGAATTGTAATGTGCTAGCTCATCGTAGGAAATTACCGGCCAAATTAAGCATCTACGACGCTCTCAAAGGAGATGAGAGAGTCTCTGGTTATAGCTTTGCTTGACCCAGAGATTTGCTTAGCTCAGTTGGCCAGCACATCCTCAGATGAAGTTTGCCAATTAAAAAAACAATCTGGGGTAACTTTCACAGATGAAGTTTTGCTGCTCAGTTCCGCCGACCACAATCGTTCACTCTATATCTCCATTAACATCGGGAGATTTGTGTTGTCCAAAGTCTTGGTAGATCCTAGAGCATCACTCAACTTGATGAGCCTACGGACATTGGCCTACTTGGACATTGAAGCTCAGGAGCTTACAGCCAATAAAATGATACTAAGAGGATTCAATCAAAAGAGAGAGAGAGAGAGAGACCTTGGATCACATTACTTATGAAGGTTGAAGAACTAGTAACAACCGCTAAATTCCATATTATTGACACCGATACCTCTTTTAATGCTCTACTTAGTCAACCAAGGACTCACGAACACAACATGGTTCTGTCCTCTCACCAATGCATTAAGTACTATAAGGAAGGATAAGAACATTGCATCAAAGGAGATCTACAACCATTTTCAATTCATGAAGTTGGAATTCATGAAAATGCCGCCTACTACGCGCCTCCAAAGAAAACTGTCTTCTCTCATGAAATTGTGACAAGTAAAAGTGAAGATTAAGAAAAATCACAAAGAAGAAGCCATTCAACTCCACTTCAGTGATCTTCCACCACTCTCTTACAACAAATTGGTGAGGGTACATTTAGTTTGTGCACCCAAGGTCAAGGCTGGGGACGTAGACGAGGAAGAACCAACTTAATTGTTGAACGGACTAGGCCAACCATCTACATCGGTGTTGAAGACAGTTATGAAGATGAAACAATGATGATAAAATAGGAAAAACCTCAGTATGAGATATCCTTAGAAGATACGGAGAAAAGAGAATATGAAACATTGTATGCTCGGATAAACCACTATGTTAACACCATGACCCTTACTCCAGTTCTCCCTCAAAAGGTCGAGAGTTTAGAGGTCAAGGAAGTTTGTAGCCTTGGTTCAAAGCCGATCAAATTTTATCATGTTTCTACTTCTACCAATCTTTAAAATCAGGTAAATTTGGATGATGATCCTAATGAATTAATGGAATTGCCTTTTAGTTACTTGTCGCCTTGTGTACAAAAGTTGATTCAACAGGGACATTTTCCAACACAAATAAGAAAAGATAAATTACAACTTTTGAAAAATTATGGGATGTTAAAAGTCAAACTCTCAGCTCAAAAGAAAGTCTCAGATTTGGTACAGTAGAACCAGTCGATGATTCAGAATTTTGTAGGGTTATTACTAGCGTCGGAAGAGGATTGCCTCGATGTGGAGGATGATTCTACTAATCAGCTAATAGAAGATGCTATGCTAGAATTTGAGGAAGAAATTAAATCAGCTGTCGATGAAATGAAGGAAATTAACGTCGATGGAAGAGCAGCCCCGACCTACACTTATAAGTTCTCTACTCAACAATGAAGAATCTTTAGAGTTGATCAAACTGTTAACATAATTCAAAGACTGCTTCACATGGAGTTATGAAGAGATACCAGGACTGTCAGTAGAGGTTACAATACATAAGCTCGGGGTGGACAAAGGTACGACCCTTGTTGACCTCACTTTTGGTTGAGGTCTAGA
>NW_018232398.1:0-905 GCF_001263595.1 Phalaenopsis equestris | reverse complement strand
TGGAATATTGGCTAATTTTTTATGATTTACCCTCTGAAAAGGCCATTAAAAACTATTGGTAGTCATTTCTTCAATTGAAGCATAAGCATCATTAAATGCCTTTGACATCAATGAACCACCAGCAGAGGCATCGATGACAGATGTAAGACACCCAGTTCCTCCAAAATAAAAAGTTTGAATTATTAATCAATCTGGTATAACATGGTGTGGAAACTTTCTTAAGAGTTCTTTAAATCATTCCCATGCTTCATAAAAATATTCCCCTCCAAACAGATTAAAAGATGTAATATCATTTATAAGCTTCGCAGTTTTTTATGGTAGAAAATGTTTAGCAAGAATTTTTGTGCTAAATCACCCAAAGTTTTGATAGATCCATATGCTAATGAATGCAACCATACCTTAGCTTTAAACCTCAGTGAAAAAGGAAATAATCTATGTCTTATGGAGTTATCTAATAGACCATCATATTTAAATGTAGGACACAATTCTAAAAAATTGGCAAGATGTAAATTTGGATTTTCAGGTGGTGATCCCCCAAACTAATTATTAATACCATTTGGAAAATAACATGATTAATCTCAAATGAATTAGCTACTACAGTAGGTTTTTGAATACTACAATGAAGTTCATCTACCTTTGGGTTAGCATATTCTCTTAATGGTCTTAATTCTTGATGAATTTTAGCATTTTGATTATTTTGAGCTGTCATTTCTATAATTTTTTTAGATTTTTCAAACTTTTTTTTTAATTTTTTTGATTTTTCTAATTTTATTAACAGTTCTTTCTAATTCAGAATTATAGAGCACTAGTCCTTCAGAACCTGAACTATGCAAACACTAACATAAAAAAACTAAGGTACTTGATATAAAAATAAACACTAAAATATTCTTATAAAAAATCTTAAA
>NW_018232397.1:0-1420 GCF_001263595.1 Phalaenopsis equestris | reverse complement strand
CAAAGAACATTAGCTAACTTAAGGCTGATTCCTTACCATCTTGATTCCACATCAGTTCAGTATAGCCTCTCACCTCTAGATGTTTCTAGCCTACGTGACCGTGATGACCGAATCTCAGCATCAGGGTACCAAACCTTCAGTCAAATTGATAATAATCTAGTCTAACACTCTAGATATAATCAACTCTACACCCATCAAAATTTATCTTTCTAATTATTTGCACTTCACTTAGGTGATCGCAATGGCAAAAGTTATCTTTCTAATTATTTGCACTCCCACTTAGGTGATCGCAATGATTCTACCTAGAATGAAGTGTGGTATCTACTAGTTAGGTGAAATTATAGCCCTCTCAGTTTATTATATTTTGCAATGGATTTTAACCTCACAAGTGATGAGTTTGCAAAGTCAATTAAGAGCCGATGAAAATACCATAACATTAATAAAATAAGAGAATATCTAATTAAAGTTAAATTCTTAAAAAGGCATCTATTTCATTGTAAAAGAAAAGTAAAAAATGAAGATAATGGCAAAAGCAGCAAAAGGATTGATAGAATTAAATAATAAATTATGTGCTAACAAGGAACATATGTCTACCTACTCTCTTTCAAATGTATAGATATGCTTAGCATTCTATTAATTTTATGCAACTATCTATCACCTAGAAGCATCTAATAGAAACAGATCA
The DNA here is from genome assembly GCF_001263595.1 of Phalaenopsis equestris. Lineage (NCBI taxonomy): Eukaryota > Viridiplantae > Streptophyta > Magnoliopsida > Asparagales > Orchidaceae > Phalaenopsis > Phalaenopsis equestris. The sequence continues at coordinate 735 of NW_018232397.1, read as the reverse complement.
TTAAATTATATTTCCTTAAAAGTTGCATTACCGCCTAAACTATTTTACTAGCCAACCGGTCAATGTGAGTGCACTCAAGTTGCAAGATCACCGCTCTCCCCAGTCTTAGTTTCACATACAAAAATTTTTAACATAACTTATTGCCACTTAAGTTATGTCAATGAAACAAATGACAATGAAACAAATGAGATATTACTTATCATGTGAAAATAAAAATAATTCCATCATATAACAAATTTTCCTACACATTCCACTACTTCTTATTAAATGAAAAAAGTAAGGAAAACTACTTACGAAGCATGGACAAAACACAACAGAAAACTTTGTTTAAATCAAAGAAAATTCACTAGAAAGTGTTTACAAAAATTATAGGAAATGAAGAGCACAATACTCAGCTTTTTCTCTCTAAAATAATGAAGAAAAATCTCTCCAACAAAGTCTCCTTTTGATCCATGTGTCGCTCATATTTCTCAAAATCCCTCACCAATCTCTTCAGAAATTGAAGAAATATACATCTCTCAAGACTCATAACAAAATCCTCCTAAAACACTTCCTAATTTCCTCTCTAGGCTTCTCTAATTACTTCCTAATTACTCCTTATGAGAGGAACCAACCCCCTATTTAAAAAGAAATAAAAACTCATCCTTTCTCTAATAAACACACCTCTTCATCCAAGAGACACATCCTTTCAATACAAGAGAATTATCTTCATCCAAGAGCCTTTCCAAGTGTCTA
>NW_018232396.1:0-9481 GCF_001263595.1 Phalaenopsis equestris | reverse complement strand
CTCAAAGTAAATCTTTTGTAGCCTCTCTTAGGAAACACTCAAAGCAAATCCTTTGTAGCCTCTCTTAAGAAATGTAGGAAGAAGAAATCTCTCACTTCTCTTCCTCTCCAACATTTCTTAGAGAAGAATTCACGCTTAAACTCACCACAAAAACTCAAAACTATAAAAATAATAAGTCACTAATGGTGTGAAATGGCGTGGAATGTAGGTGTGTGAAAAGGAAAATTGAAATGAGTGGAAGAATTTGAAATTGTGCAAAAAGTTAAAATGGTGAGAAGGGGGGTTTCTGATCAAATTTCGGCCCTAAATAGAGCCTAGGTTGGTTCTCAATAGGTTCAGCCAAAAACTCTTCAAAAAGCATCTAAATTCATCAAATCTTCTGGACATAGGGCTTCCACCGACATAAGCGCCATCAACGCCCATCCTAGCATCTTCTCCAATAGATGCATCCAAAAACTCTTCAAAAAACGTTCAAATTCGTCGAATCTTCTAGAAACAAGGTCTACAACGACACTGGCGTCGTCGGTGCCACTACTCCACTATTTAATTCTTTCTTCTCTATCAAACGACACCATCGCCGCCCAGTCTGGCGCCGTCGGCGCGGACAAATTTTTTAACTTCCCTAGGCCATCTAATTAATTTTTTCTTCTCTGTCAAACGAAGCCGTCGGCGCCCAGTCCAATGCTGTCAGCGCGGAATAATTTTTTGCTCCAAATTCCATTCTTTTTGCTTCTTTTTTGCTTCAAGTCCCAAAAATCAACAACCTGTAAGAAAACATAAAAAATACCTTTTATTAAAATGTAATATCACCAAAAATGTGTATAAAATATGGGTCTAAAAATGCATATATTTTTTGTGAATCAAAATCCCCCAAACTTAAATGTTACTTGTCCTCAAGTAATTCTTTTACTACATAAAAATATGACTTATGGTCAAGATTTTAACTTCTAGATTTACATATCTTAGTTTGCTAGATAAAATAGCATCACTTAAGAAAAAATTCAAAATAACTCCAATTAATACTACAGGTAAAAGAATATCTAGCAGTCAAGTCTAAGATTTTTAGTCTCTATTCATTTGTGGGTCTAAAAATACATATATTTTTTGTGTATCATCTGTTGCACTGTAAAGGAAAACATGCGATGGAGGTAGTAAGAATGTGATGTCTATATAGGCTGTGGATAAATTGAGTCTCGCTACTCAAAGCCACTCTCAATCTTATTTCCTAAATTGGTTGAAGAAGACAGACAGAGTCAACATTGACAGGAGATGTCGCTTGGAGTTTTTCATTGGGAACCAACTACAAGATCAGGTATTGCGCGACGTTGTGCCCATGGATGTTTGTCACATTCTGTTGAAGAGATCGTGACAGTTTGATCACAGGACGAATACATACTCGCTCACAAAGCATGGCAAGCGCGTAGTTCTACCTTTTAAGGAGTCCAAGGGTAAAAGTGCTTGTGTTAACGAAAAGGAGCTAGTGGGACTAATTTTGTGATTACTGAGGGCAGCGAAACAGCAGTGTCGACATTAGATACAGGGCAGCCACTACAAAGGGGGATTTAGGATATCATGGCCGACAATTTATTGTCATAGCCGTCAACGTTATAGGAGGTTAAGTTTGTCTTCACTTCAGAGAGAGATGAGCCAATCTTGGGCTATTTTTGGAGTAACTGCAAATTATAATTAACACAAATTTCCAATCAAGTTTAGTTGGGTACTCATGGCTGGTTGACAAATAGAATGGTTACTCGAATTTCGGGAAGCCTCCTCAGGGTGTTTTATAAGACAGTGCATCCAACAGTTAGATCACAGTGCTTTTAGAGATGCGGTCAAAGACGCTTCAATCCTGAGAAATTATGACTGTTCCGCCTCCTTCAACTTGGTTGACCTGACGTCATATCATGAAGAGTTAGAAGCTTTGGTATATGAGATCAAAACTTCACCAATCTTTATAGACTGATGCAGGAGCAGGAGGTCCCATGATCCCATGACCGTGAGGCGTTGTATATGGTTTAGACAAGTGAGGTAGAACTGAACTGAACTGAACAACATTCCTCTTATTTTCTTTCCAATTTCTAGCATGTTTCCTTTATCCTTCATTTCTAGTCATTTTTATATATGTGTTGTATTAGATTTTGGATTCTCAATTTTTTTTGCTTGAGATTGTTTGGGACAACAGTCCGCGTCTCCATTTCTCCCTTCTCGAGTTGTACCCAAGGGTTTGAGTGGTGTTCCAGTTGTATCTTGCTTCTGATGTGGTGACTATCACTCCTCTACCCCTCCACACCGTTCCCACAATGCTCCCCATCACGCATCCCTGCATCCTTCCCACATCGCTCCCTAACGCACTTCCCCATTGCAGCTGCCCCAAACAGCTGCCTGTTGTTATTTTCTTGTAGCTTCTCACCATTCCATTCCTCCATCTTCGTTGTTGATGTTGTTCTAACCCACCATCCTTGCTGCCATCATTTTCCCAATCCTCCATCTTTGATGTCACTGTTGTTCCAACCCTCCACCTTTGTTGTCGTCATTGTTCTAGCCCTCCACCCTTGCAGCTTCCATCTTCCTCTTATTGTCGTCATTCAGGACAACTGTTCCACGTCGACCTCTGTTACGTACTAGTCAAAAATCTGGGAAACCGCTTCGTTGTTGTTTTCTGCTTGTCAACCGCCTCGTCCACCATCCCACCACCTTCCAGACCTCACTAACCACCTCCACCACACTTGATCCAACCCTAATGAGAGTTAGTGTCGTATTTGTTGCAACTTCAATTTTTTTTTTCTTGATTGTAACTTCTTATTTGATTCCAGTAACAATTTTTTTTTCCATTTTTGTTGGCTAACTTCAGTATAGCGTGGATTTCGCTTCTCTCCCGAAATGAGTAGAACCTAGAGAGAAAGGAATTCATATGGGTTAGCTTTTAATGATTAAACAAACTAACCTTCTTTTAACAAAAGAACAAAAGTTTATTGCATATCACCTTTCTTCCTATGGATTAATTAATGTTTAAATAAATTCTTAATTTATTCAAAATGATAAACAATAATTGTTGTGATACATTTATGCAAATCATGGAAATCATGATTAAAATTAGCTAAAAAAATGGATTAAAGCATTTAAGTTGGCTAATTAGACAATGAAAATAAATTAATATGTTAGTTATTCTAAAAAATATGTCAATAGCAATAAAAATGATAGTAAATTTTAATTACAAAGTTTATTTTAATTACAAATCTATTAACTACATTATTTTGAAGAACTTTATCCTTGAAAAAAGTATATGTCAAATTAACTTATTTTCCTTCCTCTTTCAACTACCAATCAAGAATAAAATCAATAATCTTCATTTCTTTCCTAAAACTTACAAAACAAAGAATAAGAAAGGGGCATTTATATACATTCCACTTAATTCCTATGGATTAACTTCTAACACCTAAAATTTAATCTTTAAATTTATACAACCCAAATCTTTATAACAAATAAAAAATACCACCATTTTAGCATTTAAAACGTGAAAAACACATTGCATAGGAAGGGTGGTATGTATGCAAAAATTGAAGTTTACAAGTTAGATATGCAAATACTTAAGAATTGGGTGGTATGAATGTAAATCTTCCAAGAAAAAAAATTGCATCTTTTCTTTTCTTTTCCTGTCTTATTTTTCACCGAAATAGCATCTTTTCTTCTCTCAATTCCGAATAAACAACTCAACACTAAGCTTTTTAGCAAGTAGGGTCAAGCTATATGCACCTCTTAAGACTCCGTTTCGTTGTCAAATTATATAAGCTAAACTAGAATAAACTGGTAAAACAAGACTTTAAGTTTTCGTAGCTTAAGCTCTGACCTAAGTTAAACCGTTTCATTAGTTAACAAAAAAGTTGATATGAGCTGACCAAAATAGAAAAGTAGCAAGGATAAAAAAATTAACCCAGGCAAGCTTTAGCAGGGTTTGAGGTGCAATTAGCATATCCTGGCTTGTCCCCTGATTGAGGAAAAGCAGGGCGGTTAAGCTAACTTAAGCTAATAGATAAACCAGACATAGCTTAGATTATTAGCCATGTCAAGCTCTTAGAAAACTATAAAAATACATAGACTTAAGCGATATAGAAGTAGACCATCTGTATACCTGTTCAGCATAAACAAATTTCCTATTTGGATCTTTCAGTAATGCCACCACCAAGGAGTCCAGCACATTTTTTACACAAGCATCCTATATACAGAAAACAACAGAATCTATTCTCTCAAATAAGTTCAAAACTTGGGTGAAAAAAAAAACAAGAAACTGCCACTCACCTGTATGCTATTATTAGAGCCGACGTAGTACTGATCGACTGTCTTCAACCACCCAACATCATCGTGAGTGTGAGGAACGAGGTGAACATTGAGTTTTCCATCGACGACGCCTGCCGTCGTATTGTATCTGATGAAAGTTCCTCCAACCCCCACGAAGAAGAATAGAGGGAGCAAAAGCAATATCGCCGCCATCGGAGGCAGAGGAGTGACGACAACCTATCCCGTAAGAGAAGAATCGAGCATTGAGAACTAGGGCGTGCCAATTTTTTAAAGAATGAGATGGGTTTAGAGTTATCTTCTCCGATTTACAAGTGGATTCTCGCTGTATGAGGATAACGGCATGGGTTTAGGGTTGCAGAATGAGTACCTGCGTGAGTCACCATCTTAGATAGAGTGAGAGAAACGGAGGTCAGTTGTTTTCAGTAAACTCTCCTTTCCGGCGAGGGAGAGACGACGGCCGTAGGCGTTCCGGAGAGTCGAAAGATTCCAAGGCTTGTTGGTGTTTTTTTATTGTTTTATTATTTATTTTATTTATTTATTTTAATTGTTAAGTAGTTTCTGTTTAAATAAGGAATATACAAAATTAAAATTCAAATATCAATCTCAAGAAAAGATTTGTCAGCTTTTCTTACATTTTTAGTTTTAATTCGCTACACAATTAAGTTCAATTTGAAGACTTAGATTTGTAGAATGTAAAATATTCTAAAATCTTAATGTATAAATCGAGAAACAAAATTAAAATCTTTAATGTTTATTGAAGTGATAAGGCTCGTGATTTTGTGGAAAAATTATTTCATACGAACAGCGTATGCAGAGATGCATGTGCTATCTGATCTCAACCGTCGATCAGAGTAAATGAGTATTTTGGTGGCCCAATTTTTAATTTAAAAAAAAACTTGATCGACGGTCGAGATCGAACAGCGCATGCATCTCTACATATGTTATCCGTATGGAATAATTTTTTGATATTTTTCCTATGATTTTTTTTCCACGTGATTGTTGACAATTAGGAAATAGTTCTCATAAGTCAATGACTAAGTCATAAGAGGCGTTTGAAACCTTATTAATATTAATGAGACTTAACCATGTAATAGTTCTCAGTAATCCTCTAGTCTCATATTTAGGTTCCAAATTTCTTATAGCAACATGTCCGTTCAACTAAACTATTGTGTGTTAATCTACTTTTTTTAATTGTTAAAGATAGAAAGTTCTAGGTCACGATATGTTTTAACATCATAATTTGTCAAATCATGAGTAAACGATGATTAAAGGGTTAACATATTAACATGCGGAATTCAAAAGTACAAAAAAAGATTTGAGAAAAACTCATGAAAAAAATAACGAGAAAATCACATGCTTTATATCACACGAGCATACAAGAAATTTAGCTATGATGCATGTGATTAGAAAACAAAGAAAATTTTATTGAAAATATCAAAGATACGACATAAGATAATATAAAACACTCACAACTAAGCCAATTGTTCATCGCAAAACACTAGATTCCTCTCTATAAAATGCAACTCCCTTGTGTAATGGTACCCAATATTTATATCACAATCCTCTAAAAAACTTTCGAAGTAAAACACCCTAAAACTCTTCTCCAAGGGAGAACCAAAAAAGAAGAACCTAGGGTTTACAAGACTCTCCTTAGACCTACGAGAACCTCCTCCATTAGCTAAGAGTAAAATATAGACTTCAATACAATAACTTATATACTTAGGGCACATTTTTTTGACAATATATCATTCCAATTTTATCAATTTGCATAATCGGGCAACATGTGTAGCAGGCTGGCGCAGGCATATCACGCTCTCAGAATATTGGTGTGGGCACGCTAGGTTCAGGTGCGAGCGTTTGGATCATGAGCGTGGGTCGCCTTGCTAACTCTTCCTTTGTTCCATCAAACTGTACAGGTGGCATAGGCACGCCTCTTCTGGGCGTGAGTGTGTCAATGGTCACTTGGCCAAATTGTATCATTTTGCTCCTCAAAGTGCGCTCCACATTTGTTTTCAATAAAATACAGTAAAATATATTTATCAAAAATAAAATCCTCATAATTAATCAATAAAACACAAATTTAATCATGAAAAAGGTCCCAATTTTACTTCACATTACTTTGTGTTCCCAAGATAATTAGAATACTTTTAGAGTTGAGATTAAAGAAGTTGACAGAAAATGAGGTCACTTGTTCTTATTGTATATGTTCAAGAATAGTACTAACATCATTGTGTATAGATGGCCAAACTTTAAAAGTAAGAAAAGTGAATGGGACAAACTTAGCTTATGCGTCAATAAAGCTGAAAAATAGGCTAGCTAGATATGTTTGGGCAATTAATGAAATTTAAGATATGGGTAAGGCGCATCCAATTGTCCCTCCAAATAAATTGACAACAAATTAAAAATGACCTACAAACTATCATTGTTCTATGTAAAGTTTTGATGCTCAAAAGCGTCATCTTAGAAAGTCATATTTGAATTAGTAGATGAAAATTACAAGCAGTTTCATGCACTCAGAGCTTACCTTATAAAAATAAATGTGGGTTCTCGTATTACATGCACTTTTGACCATAATGATAGATTTTTTTCAGAGGCTCTATGCTAGCTCCAAGAATTATATTAATGGTGTTTCAGTTTTTTTTGTAACTTGGAGTCTCCAGCATATCTAATTATTGTCTTAGGATTCATTTTTCTAGCGGATCCTCTTACTTGAATCTTATAAATAATTCAGAGTAGCGGATGTGTCAACAAAGAAATAGTTTAAATGAGATTAGACAGACAAATAGAAAAGAACCTGGGGAGCTTATATGAGGTAAACCTCGTGCGATATGTCAAGTGTATATCCAAACAAGATCGGATCGAAATACTTTAAACCAGATATCCACGAAAAGAATACCTACATAAGCTACCAAAGTAACTAGATAACCAAAAGAACGTTTTATTTCTTTCTCTTGTCTGTCTTCTTTATCATATGCTTGTATTTTTTGGTTCCTCTCTTCTCCTGACCATTCATATAACCTGGAAGAGAGATTTATTCTAAGAAGTGAAGTATACGATGATTGACAAGCTGACGAATCTTTCAAAAATAAAAAAAGAGAAAAAACGGACGAAAATAGCTGGATTCCTTCCTTCAAGTGATGAGGAAGCTCTCCTCGTCGGAGAGAATGTAAGGCTTGCTGAAGTTTCTCCTTATCCAAAGAAGTGAGGAAGCTCTCCTCATCAGAGAGTGTGGATGAGGAGATCACCGTAGTTCTTCTTCTTCTTCAAAGCTAGGAAGAAGCTTTCCAAAGCTCAACCCACGGGAAGTCACCGGAAAGAAGGAAAAAGATTGTAGAGATGAAGGAAGAGATGAAGAAGAAGAAGGAAAATGGCTTCCCTTGGATTCTCCTTGAGGTATATGAAGAATCCCTCAAGAATCTCCTAGAAAGCTCCTTCCAAAGCTCTCCCTTGCTCCTACTCAGCTCTTCTCTAACAATGGTAGCTGATCCATCGAAATGACCCCTTCCCCCTTGTTTATTTTACTTTTGGGAGAGTGTTCAAGGGTCTCAAACCCCTTTCCTAATTTGGAATGGGCCCAAATTAATACAAATTACCTATTTGGGTAGGAACCAGGTAATAGAGCATGGACCATCGATTCTGGCCTCTCTGTCGGCGGAAATCTGGGGACCGGAGGGCAAAATTCACAAAATAGGTTGAACTGGCGTGCTAGGCTTGGGCATGTTCACCCCACTGTAGCAATCATCGCAATTCGAGAGTTGATGTGGCCATGTCGGAGTCGGCATAATTATGACAACTCTCTATTTGGTCAATGTGGTCACGCCAGTTGGGGTCTCGGGCACCTCTCGTGATTTGGACGTGGTCATGCCCCCACCCCGACATAATTACATTGAAGTATCTATATGGTCGGCTTGGTCACACCATCTTCGATCATAGTCATGTCGGAAGTAAGACTTTTGGGCCTATTGAGAGGCCTTAGCATGGCCACACTCAATTTAGGAGTGGTCACGACTGAATTTGGCATTGTCACGCTGGACCCTCATAACTTGGGCTTCTAGAGAAGCTCGTCAAGGGAGTTTTGAGCCTCATGGGACCCCAGAGGATCGAATATGAGTGAGTCATGATCCCTAAACCCTTATAGGGTTTGTAAGCATCCTAAAAGTTTCATAGGACACTGCATATGCGTTTCACCGAGTAGGAAAAATTCCAATGTTAAATCCGTCTATCCAGACTTTAGGCATATGGCATGAATTTTGTAAATGGAACTTCCATTGTTGATGCCAAATCTCATACTTTATTATTTAAGCATTTGTTCCTATTTTTAGAGAAACATGTTAGATTGATTAGGGATAGTTTTAAGAAAACAGTTATCACCACTTTTAACGCAATAGATTCAAGTCAATACAAAATGCGTAGGTTATATCATTCTTACCTAAAATTTAGTTTATTATTAATTCATACTTTAGAAAATAAGACAAAAAAGAGAGTGAAAAATAATTTATATTTAATTATGACTCAACATTGTATCAAAGAATTTTTTGTCTCACAACACAAATTATACGGCAAATTTGATAACCTACTACACAACATCTTCTTATTACATAATCAAAGCATCACAAAGCAATCAACCACTTCCATTACCAATATTTGTGAGAAATTATCTCATATTATAATCTCCTTAATTCTTTTTTTTTCTCAAGTTTATGTTGTATAACATCAAAAGCATCATTCAAAATCAACCCTCTGTTGAAAATCATCTAAGCTGGAGATGTTAAATCCTCAAAATATTTAGTGCAAATGGATTTGAATGATAAATAAATACATCTACTATTTGTCCAACTCAATAAATTACCTCTAATAATGAGAATCTGATATTCAACCTAAAATATCAACATTGGATGCTTATTGATCAAAAACTAGTTGCAGGTAGCCTTATACTCCATTATATCACCTTCTCTTCTACATCATGTTTTATAACTCAACTCTTATGCTTATATTTGAAAAATTATAAATCAAATACTCCAATCCTTTATTCAATCTTGAATTCTTTGATACCAAAAAAAAAAAAAATCATTAGCTCACCACGCATGATCTAACAATGACCAATATTTTCAAAATTATGGTAACTACCATTATAGAAGGAGGTTCTCCACTAGATTTTGGAGATGTAATACTCCTCCCCCCTCCC
>NW_018232395.1:0-2437 GCF_001263595.1 Phalaenopsis equestris | reverse complement strand
AAGATTGTCACTTACCAGTTGAACTTGAGTATAAAATATATTGGGCTATTAGAGAATTTATTTACAATTTAAAGGATACTGGTGAGAAAAGGCTATTACAAATGAATGAGCTTGAAGAGATAAGGAATGAATATTATGAAAGTGTTAATATTTACAAAGAAAAGATGAAGATATGGCATGATTAGAGGATTCTTACTAAAATGTTTTAGCCAGGGCAACAAGTTTTACTTTATGATGCAAGGTTAAGATTATTTGTTGTTATAAATGTTTATCCCTATGGAGCTGTAGATATCAAAGATCCTAAAATTGATAAAATATTCAAAGTGAGTGGTCACAAGTTGAAATCCTACCTTTTAGGTGACCAACTTAAATTAAATGATTTTATGATGTTGGGTTAACTAGAATAAGTACTTGTTACGTCGGGATGATAAACTTAAACCAAGCACTCTATGGGAGGCAATCCATAGTTATCTGTGTGTTTGTTTTTATTATTTTGTTGTTGAGTCTCATTTGGAAAATATTGGTAGTATTTTTAATATATACTAATTTAGTGAATATTCTAAGACCTTAAAGGATGGTTTAGATATGTTAGAATGAATATTTGGACGTTAAGTTGACCTTTTCTAAATTGAGCACTGGCGCTTAAGCGCCAATATCCGGCGCTTAAGTGCAGCAGTTAAAAAACATGTGCAAATGTTTGTTTCTAGAAGCTTTAACCGTGATTTGGTTGGCTTTAACATGAAATAACATTTCTAGGACATGCCTAGATGTTATAGGGGAGTTTTGAGCATATATATTGAAGAATTGGAGCCTACAAATAGAGAAGTTATGTAAGGATTTTTACCACAATTCCAATTCTAACCTTAAATCCTAAGTGAAAAGAGAGAGTTTTGGAACAATAAAAGAGAGAGTATTGGAACAATGTCATCATGGTAGTGTGATTTGAAGAAAAAGGAGGCAATGAGAAAGAAATTTATTAGTCAGAGTGCGCAAGAGTTATATGACGGTTTCCTATCTGTTAGTATCTAGGGAATAGCTAATAAAACCACTAAAATTGTGGCTGGCATGACTTCAATTGAAGCAAAAGTGATGGAAGTTAATGCACATCTGGATCATATGGGATGACAACTTAAGATGTAGTTTATCTATGCAATTTGGCCATACAATTTGTATAGAAGAAGCAAACAAGGCTATGTATTTGAAGAGCAAGTAGATTGAACAAGATTCAACCAGAGTTATTAACCACCATCCGTTTTATCATATTTGTAGTCCAAATGCTGAAGGAGAGACTAATGATAAGTCAGGATTTGTTCCACCAAATAGAGAGTGGAATTAATTTCTTTGTTTAGTGTTCGTGTGTTTCATGTTTGTTTATTTATGTTAAGTGAGTTTAATATGTTTTTGATATTATCATTGTCTAGTGCTTGTGTTTAGGAGTTTTCTCATCCAAGAATATTTAGATTAAGAATTTATGCATTAAAAATGTTTATGATTGTTCGTGAATGAATATAAATGTTTGTTTGTGTGAAAATTTTATGTTATTTTGTGTTGAATCGAATTAGTTAAAATTGGTAAATATAGAGTAAGAGGAGAGTTGAAAAGGAAGAAAATAGTTATTAAAGAGTTATGGGTTGGTTGACTTAGGCTGGAAGTAAATTTCACTTATAAATAAAAAGAAAACAAAATTATGCACTGGTGCTTAAGCACCAAGACCCTGCGCTTAAGCGCTGCCAAAACTGAGAGACGAGTGCCTAAGCAATGAGCCATTCACTCTTAAGCTCCAATTCACGTAAACTGGTTTGCGAATGGTTTTAAGTGACGATTCAGTCTGCAATCTCCATTTTCACACCTTGACTTCATCTGCTTCCTCAACTTGTCGCAATTTTTAGGTTAGATCACACCCTATTTTTATCCTTAAAGTAAGATCTTCCTTGAGATGAGAGCTTCACTTCTATGCAAATATTTTTTATTTTCACCATGTATTTTGAGCATATTCTTGATCTACCTGAAATCACTATTCATGGTGAAAATTTGAGAAAAATATATGAAAAACACATGGATTTGGTAGTTTAAGCTTTTAGAAGATAAGTTTAGTGATTTAGAGTTGAATTCAAAATTTACTGTGAATTTTAAATATTTTTTTAAAAATGGCACCAAAAATGAAGAGATGTAAAGGAAAGGCCCAACTTGATTCAAGTAAGTTTGTTAGTGCTTAGAGCTCAGGATTGATACAGTGATGCACTGCAATCGAGAAAGTTGATTTCTGAGCATTTTTTAAAAGTCCAAGAGGAGTTGTAGAAGATCTGATTGTTCACTACTAATGGGTGCAGTTCTGTTGTTTTTTTGATGTAGCAGTGATTTCCCTTCTGTAAGAGTTCTATGCAAATCACCCCAAAGTTGAAGAAGGAGTCATGGTTAGAAGAAAGACAGTGTCATT
>NW_018232394.1:0-373 GCF_001263595.1 Phalaenopsis equestris | reverse complement strand
AGAGCTAGAAAAATGAGAGAAGATAGAGACAAACGGAGTGTGTGATAGTAGGAGAGCGAGAAGTTAAAGATAAAGTGACAAAGGGGAGAGAGAAAGAGAGGGGAGAAAGAGGGATAGTATTAGAAAGAGATCGAGTGAGAGAGAGAAGAGAGGGAGAGATAAAGGGAGGAAGAGAGAAAGGAAGGGAGGGAGAGAAGAAGAGAGAGAGAAAAGAGGGTAGAAGTAGTAGAGGGAGGAGGAGAGAGTAGATGGGAGAGGAAGAGGGAGAAGGGGGAAGAGAGAGTGGTGGGAGAAGGAGAGAGTAAGAAAAAGTGAGTTTCTGAGCGAGAGTGTAAGAAAGTGGGAGGGAGGGAAAAAAGGATAAACACAGAGA
>NW_018232393.1:5399-5939 GCF_001263595.1 Phalaenopsis equestris | reverse complement strand
AAGAAAGTAATTTATCTTTTAAAACTCTTTTTAAACGATCAAATCCCTTTTAATATCAACACAAATATACGTATCGTTCAAGTAATAAAGAGGTCTAATGTAGTCCTAGATATTGATCCCACAGGGAAGTTCGAAAATCTCTAAAGTAAATTATGAAAATTATTTTATAATAAAAATAAAAATAAAAGTAAAGTGTTAAGTTTGAAAATTAACTACTCATGTGAATTTTAATTAAAATACAAATGTAAGACTACATAAATTAAACTAAACTAAATGTTGAACTTTCAAAATTAAATTACAAAAATTAAATAAAGTTTTTGTTGTGACAGAAAGTTCAAATTTAAGAAAGAATCATTCCCCTTTACAATGAACATATGGATTGTGAAGAAATTGAAATCATTTGGAAACATATTTAAAAACTATTTTGTGCTAAATAGAAGTAATCTTATTCAATACTGTCTTTCGAGTGCAATAAAGAATATTGACTAATCCAGAGTTTGATCCCTAATTCCGTGGTTAGGTTGGGAGGATACCGGCTGG
>NW_018232393.1:0-5310 GCF_001263595.1 Phalaenopsis equestris | reverse complement strand
TATTTCCCTATTTGTTTGCACTCAATCCCATGGATGACATACTCTCCGATGAAATCAAATGTGATTTTCTCTATGTTGTTGAAATCATATCTCATTTAAGAACATATTTATCTCAACAAGCAAAAAGTAAATGAAGATCGGAGTTCAAATCATCATAAATTATTATCATTTAAAACCATGAAAAACAAAATCTATTCTTCACAAAACCATATCTTCAAAGTAGGGAGAAGAATAAAAAAGACTACTCATAATCTTGAGAAGGATACGATAAAGCACAAATTTCATATATAAAAACAAATTTACAAAACAAAAAGAAACAAAAATACAACTTATCTCACAATCCTTCTCAAGCAAATTCCTAGAAGTTCTCTTCAAGCCTTTCTCTCTTTACAATCACTCCCAATTCTCTCTTAGAAATGAAATAAACAAGAAATCTCTCACCTTCCCTCTCCTCTTACAACCATAAGAGAAAATCTTCTGATCTCCGTCTCTCTCTCTCTAACTCACGCCACTTTCTCTCTCTCTCTCACGTCACACACACACAAATGAGAAGTCTTCTTTTATTTTGGGCTGCCTTCTTTAGAAAAGAATTCAAAAATCCCTCCAAAATTTTCTCCAAAAGTCAACCCTTTTTAGTTCAAAAGATGTGTCATTTGATCCAAGAGTCATATCCCTTCATAAAAGAATCTTCCAAAATGTCTAGATGCATTGATTTACTCCAAGAGGTGTGTAAAACAAGTGTCCTTTTGAAATTCATGCAAAAATTTATCTCGAACTGCATTAATTTGAAAAAAGTCGTCCCTGGGGCATCATGCGCCGATCTGGATAATTAATTTGAAAAAGTCGTCCCTGGTGCATCATGCGCTGATCTGGATGCGCTATAATCCAAAATTGGCTTTTTTTGCTCCAAATTTCGCCCTTTTTGCCATTTTTGCTCAAAATGCCTAAAAATGATATACCAACAATAAAAACACAAAAATACAGTTCTTTAAAGTGCAATATCACCAAAAATAAGCATAAAATAGGTACTTATAACAATATATTATTTTGATGTATCTGCGACCCTCTCGTGTTTATGGCGTAAATCCTGAGCGCTTAGGCGGCCCAGTTCAATTTTCACACCTTTTTCATTTTTGCTCTAAATTTAACCCTTTTTCACTCCTTTTAGCATTTTTCATCCATTTGATTGTACATGAAATAAAAAAGCACAAGTATCTTTCATTAAAGTACAATATATCAAAAATAGGTATAAAAATGATAAAAATGTGTATAAAATACTATATATTTTAGGTGTATTAGAGACCCACAAAAAAATCCCCTATTTGCTCTAAGATCAGAGAAAATAAAGAAAGATCACACCCTTTTAAACCAAAATCCAAAGAAATTAACTGGAAAACTTGAAGAGACAAGCTTAGGTTAGCAAAGCTTACCTTAAGATCACTCGATCCACCAATTTCTTCAAGAAAAATCAACAAAATTAATCTTTGATGGATCCTAGGGCTGACGACAGAGAGCAAGAAAGAAAAATTGTAGAGGAAAATTACCCTAAATGTGAAGAATCACAGCTTTATTTAGATATAGATGCCCAAGCGCTCGGGTGCAATGCCTAGACACCCCAATAATCTGCCAGTAGTACAACACCACAACGCTGACTCGCAACATTGTTGCACTTCATGGTAGCACCTATGCTCTCATGCCCAACTCCTAGGCACTGGTACATAAATTTGATGAATAAGTAAATTGACATGCAAAGCACAAAAAATTCAAAACACAAGCAGTTCCAACATATCAAACATAATGCAAATACAAAATCAAAGACCAAACATCAAATCAAACACACATATACACTTGGGTCGTCTCTTAAGAAGAATTTATTTTATTGTCGTCATCTAAGTTCAAGTTTATTGCCCCATAAATTTAACTTAAGTCCTTGCACATTCACCTTGAACACCATTCCAATTTTTTGATTAGCAATGTCTATAACCCTGAAAGGGTAAACTCTTACTACAATATATGGTTCCGACCACCTCGATTTTAGTTTTCTTGGGAATAATCTCAATCGAGTATTATTCAATAAAACCTCTTGTCCATGTTAGAAATATTTCTTAAGAATCTTTTAATCATGTCATTTTTTTTTCTTGTAAATCCTGGCATTTTTGTTAGCTTCATCTCTAATTTCTTCAAGTTCATTCAACTGTAGTACGTTTTCAGCCACACTTTTCATATTATAATTAAATTTCTTAATAGCCCAAAAAGTCTTATGTTCAAGTTCTACATGTAAATGACATGCTTTATCAAATATAAGCGCATAAGGGGATATTCTTATGGGAGTTTTATTTGCAGTTCGATAGGCCCATAATGTATTGTCAAGTCTCAAAGCTCAATCCTCCCTATTAGGATTAATTATTTTTTCTAGGATTCTCATAATCTTCTTATTTGAATCCTCCACTAGACTGCCAGTCTTAGAGTGATAGGCTGTGGATATTTTATGAATTATTCCATAGTTTCCAACGAGCTTCTCAATCATCTTATTCCTAAAGTGGCTCCCCTCATTACTGATAATCACAATAGGCGTTCTAAATCTATAAAATACATTTTTCTTCAAAAAATTCAAAACACTCTGAGCCTCACAATTAAGAAAAGAAACTGCTTTTATCCATTTTGAGACATAATCCACAGTCACTAAAATATAAATGTTCCCTAGCGAAGGTACGAAAGGGCCCATAAAATTTAATCCTCAAACATAAAAAATTTCAACTTCTAATATATAGTTAAGAGTATTTATCTCTCATTGATATATTACCTACTCATTGACACCTATCATAAGTCTTTATATAATGATTTACATCTCTTAAAGAATAGGCTAATAGAATTCTGATTGTAAAATCTTTGCATCTATCCTACAAACCCCAAAAATGCTCTCAAATTTCTGAGTCATGATATTTCTTAATCACATCTCTGGTTTCTTCTAAGGGTAAGCATCGCCTAATAACTTGGTACTTACACTTCCTATAAAAATATGTGTCATCCCAAAAGTAAAATATGACATCATGCATGAATTCTTTTTTTTGGTGATATTTCAAATCAAAATGGTAAATTATCACTAACGATAAAGTTTGCAATGTCTGCATACCATGACACATTCACATTTGATATAACAAAAAGCTGCTCATTAGGGAATTTTTCATTAATTTCATCATAAAAGTCAAAACCACCCCCCCTGATCAAGCCTAAATAAGTGCTCAACTATTTGATTTTCAGTTTCTTTCTTATCCACTATTTCAATATCAAACTCTTATAATAGGACTAATGGGATCAAATGAGGTTTTCATCCTTTTAGATATAAGATATCAAAATTATGAAATGGTCGGTGAAAATAGTGCAATTAGAACCAATTAAATATGACCTAAATTTATCAAATGTATATATTATAGACAGAAGATCCTTTTCAGTTGTGGTTTAATTAATTTGAGCATCATTAAGGGTCTTACATATAATATAGCTCTAAAAATTTTTTCTTACATCTACCCTAACACCGCCCATATACCATAGTCACTAGTGTAGCACATGAGATCAAATCAACTTTCTCAATCAGATGAAACAATAATGGGTGTAGTGAGTAATTTTTCCTTAAAGTGTTAAAGGCAATGTAGCAGTCCTGATCAAAGATAAATGAGACATCTTTTCCTAATAGGTGACACGGGTGTTTGGTTATTTACAAAAAGTCTTTGTTATAAAGCTTATAAAACCCAACATGGCCTACAAAGCTTCCGACCCTCCTTACAGAAGTGGGTGGTGGAAGTTTTTCAATCACATGTATATTCACTAGGTCAACTTCCATTAACATTTCAAAAATTTTATTCCCTAAAACAATGCTCTCAATTACTATAAATTGGCACTTCTCTTAATTCAATACCAAATTTATCTCCTCGCATCTCCACAAAATCCTAGCAAGATGTTCTGAGCAAGAATCAAACGTAGGGCCAAATATTGAAAAGTTATCCATAAATACTTCTATTTCTTTATCAACTAAGTCATGAAAAATAGACATCTTGCAATGCTGAAAAATGACTGACAATTTGCATAGTTCGAATGACTTTTTTCTAAATGTGAAACTCTCACAAGGGCTTGTAAATTTCATCTTATTCCAATCCTCAGAAGCTATTGGAATCTGATGGTACCTTGAATAAACCATCTAATAAATAGAATAATGTGTGGACAACAAGCTTATCCAACATTTGGTCTAGAATGGTTAATGATAAATGATCTATCATAGTGGTTGAAGTTAATTTTCTATAATCAATACAAATTTGCCACCTTGTGACATGTCTGGTAGGTATTAACTTGTTCTGCTCATTCTCTACAATAGTCACCCCTCCTTTTGGGCACACAATGGATAGGACTAACATAGGCACTATCTGAGATGGGGTAGATAATGCCTGTATCAAGCTACTTCATTATCTCCTTCTTAACTACCTATTTCATTGCAGGGTTAAGTCTTCTTTGAGAGTCAGCCCTGGGTTTATGATCTTCTATAAATAACTTGTGCTTACACAATGAAGGACTAATCCTCCTTAATGTCTGCCAAAATCCATCAAAAGGCTCTCTTAAAATTCTTCAGAACTCGCATTAACTTATCTTCTTGCAAATTACTGAGTTTCGAGGCTATAATCACAGGTAAAGTGGATGACTCCCCTAGGTAGACATATTTTAAGTGTTAGGGTAAGGCTTTCATTTCTACTTCAATTGACTCTTCTATGGATCTAAGGGTTTAGAATATCTAGTAGTGTCCAAAAGTTCAATGCTCTATCTTTACATCCTAGGACTTGCCTCTAAGAGTAGAGCTGATTCATCCTTAGAGTTGTTTCTATCTTCCTCAATCAAACTCTACTATATTCGGTCAACTTCAAACATTTCTTGAAATTGGCTTCTAATTAGCCCATCCACTAGATATAACCTAAAACAAGAATCCTCAATTGAATCAGAAGGGTATCTCATAGATTCCAAAACATTAAAAATCACTTCCTGATCATTTACTCCCATCTTTAACTCCCCCTTCTGAGCATCAATCATAGCTCTTCCTGTGGCTAGGAATGATCTGCTTAAAATAATATGATTCTCATTATCCTGCTCCATATTTAGAATAATAAATTCTATTATCAAGATAAAATTATCCACTTTTACTAGGACATCCTCTATAAGCCCCCTAAAATGGGTAAGTGATTGGTCAACCAACTAACAAGTCATGATGGTTGGCTAGACTTCTCGTAATCCGAACTTATTGAATATAGATAATGGCATGAGGTTTAT
>NW_018232392.1:0-1626 GCF_001263595.1 Phalaenopsis equestris | reverse complement strand
CAACAAACTGTTGTTGTTTGACCTGACGTTCCTTGTTGTCCACCCGCCTAACTTGCTGTTGCTGCCCAAACAGACGCCGCCGCCGCCGAATGTCTTGTGGTCCTCATGTTGTTTCCCCTCTTTCCTGCTTGTTGCCGCCCAGGCTAGCAAGCCATCATTGTGGTGTCGTTTCCTGACAGTCTAGCCCCTCTACTTTACCGCCACCTTTCGAACCAACACTTCGAGATCCAACCTAGTTTGGTTGCTTTTGTTGCTATTTTAGATATCCAGATGTTGTGTTGTTATATTTTTCTCTTTCAATTGTGTGGTTGTAACTGCTTTTTTCGCTTTAAACAATAGTATTTGCATTTCTATTGTGATTTAGGGTTAACTACAATATCATTTTGTATCGGAGTTAGCCTAGCTCTAGTCATGCCTTAGTCCTAGGGTTTCTAGCATCCCTCATATCTCTACTCAAAAAATTTTCTTTCTTACCCTATATCACCATTACACCCCTCCTTCCACCTATCGACACCCAAACCCTAATCATGCCACTGACGAGATAAGTGTCAGACGTTGATTAAGAGTTTGTCATTGAAGAGATAAACCGACAACTCCGCCCAGTGTTACAACAATTTGATGAAATTGAAGAAAGATGACCATCTAGAAGGGTCACAGAAACTCTATTCAATTCTTGAGATGATGAATCACTAATCCAAAGATTTGATATGAAATATTAGAGAAATAAATATTTTGAAGTAAAAGTGGATTTACCATATTTCGATGGCCACATGGATCTGATCGAGTTCATCGAGTGGTGCTGGATACTGGAATGTGCCTTTGAGTGGCAGGACGTCCCATCGGATGGAATGTGAAGCCAACTGCCAACAAGTTAAAAAAGTGTTTTTTTTGTGAGAAAATTTGAATCACATTCGCCAACATGAGAGAAAAGTCGAGATCACCATATGGTCCCAAATGAAATGAGAGATGTAGCGTCAGTACCTGACATCTCTTTATATAGACTAGATGTTCAAACCCCAACTTCAAATGTGAAGAGACCACATCACTGGGCGACCACTACATCTTTCAAGCAAGGTTCAATTCCAGGATCTTACAACCAGAGTACACCTAGGGGAACTTCAAAGTTGATCCCGCCCAAGGAGAAACAAATTTAGAGCAGGTAACAAGCTGAGAGAATCACTATTCCTTGCTTTGTCCTTACTATAAAGTGTTTCAAGTACCATTGATTTGAACATATTGAATCAGATTGCACAACTACATGAATAATCTATTTCAATAAGTAGAGCATTGTTGAAGAAATGGATAATGACACAATAAACACTGAAGAAGGTTAGGATACAATGTAGGATTACTAGTTTCCAACGTATGAGAGAAAGACACATGTAGCTCCAACTGAGCCTATGAGAGAAACTACAACCGAATTAAGAGTGGTGCCCCAGACGGTCTTGAGTTTGAGGAATCAACACTAGAGATATGACAACCCCAGATGAGGAAATTCATACTTTAGATTTATAGACTTCTTCTTGAGTTTCCCCTGCCGAGGGAGGTCCAACTTGTCAAAAAAAAATGAGGCTCTTTTGTACCACATTTGAAATTTTATATGGAGCTATTCATATATTAGATTCA
>NW_018232391.1:299-782 GCF_001263595.1 Phalaenopsis equestris | reverse complement strand
ACATAATCTAATTCTTTATTTTCTAATTTGTCCAACATAACTTTATCACTCTCTTCAAATTATTATTTCTCTTCAAAATATTCTTTAAAATATTCTTTCAATAGATGTTCGCTAATCTCCATGCGAAAACATTCATTATCTCTTTCAAGAGCAGGGTATTTCATAGATTTAGTAATGTTAAAAGTCACTTCTCGATCGTTAACTCTCATAGTTAATTCTCCCTTTTGAACATCTATAGCTTTTCCAGTAGCTAAAAATGGTCTCCCTAAAATGATAGGTATTTCTTTATCTTCCTCCATATCTAAAACAATAAAATCCACAGGAAAGATAAATTTATCAACTTTTAATAACACATCTTCTATAAGTCCCTTAGGTTATGTAACTGAACGATCCGCTAATTGAAGAGTTACAGAAGTAAATGAGACTTCTCCTAATCCTAATCTTTTGAAAATTGATAGAGGCATAAGATTAATGCTGGCTCCC
>NW_018232391.1:0-288 GCF_001263595.1 Phalaenopsis equestris | reverse complement strand
AAACTCTTCCATAAAATTTTTCACCGATAGCACACGGTATAGTGAAACTACCAGGATCTTTTAATTTTTCAGGAAGCTTTTTCTGAATAATTTTAACTACACTCTTCGCTCAGTGCAACAGTTTCGTTATCCGTGAACTTCCTTTTCTTGTCCAGAATATCTTTCATAAATTTCACATAATTAGGCATTTGCTCTAAACCTTCTACGAAGGAAATATTTACGGTTAACTTCTTAAGGATTTTTAAACACTTTAAAAATTGTTTATTCTGTTTGTGTTGCTCCAATCTT
>NW_018232390.1:4963-5823 GCF_001263595.1 Phalaenopsis equestris | reverse complement strand
AAGCAGGCGACGAGATTTTGATTCTGGTGACCAACAGATCTTACGGACACCTCCCCACAACCCACCCCGAAAAAACACCGACAGACCTATATCACTTACTTCTATTATATCTAAGGTTATCAACAAGTTGATAGTCTCTTGACTTCAACCTCATCTTTCCAAACTTATCTCCCCTCAACAATCAGCCTTTATCCATGGGAAGGAGATTTGTGATAATATACTCCTTGCACAAGAATTGGAGGATCTTGATAGGAAGTGCAGAGGTGGTGACTAGATAGTCAAACTTGTTTTAAAAAAAGCTTTTGATATAATTAATTGGGATTTTTTTGTCAAAATCTTGAAAGCTAGAGGCTTTGAGGCAAAGTTTTACATTTTAATTAAATGCTAGCTGGAAAATAACTTTTATAGTGTCTTAGTCAATGCAAGTCTTATAGTTTTTCTCTCATAGAGGCATCAAGCAAGGAGACCCATTCTCGCCCACAATTTTTATCATGGCTTTTGATTAGTTCTCATGCCTCATTAATAGTATGCAAGAAAAACACCCCCATGTACAATACAAGCATAAATCCAAGGTGCTAGTAAGTCATTTAGCCTATGTTGATGATTCTATCATTTTTACCATTGCTTCTAGAGCCTTGATACGCCTAAAATATATAGTATTTTTGACACATTTTTATAACTATTTTTGAGATATTGCGCTTAGATGGAAGAAATTTTTGTGTTTTTCTTTTACGTACAGGTAAAATTGAGGAGTTAGTTGGAGAGATTTTCAGGCACCACATATTTATCTTTTTTTTATCTCTAGTTTTATATTGAGAGTGTTGTAAAAGAAAAGAGATTCAAAGGAGCTTCAAGAGTTT
>NW_018232390.1:0-1367 GCF_001263595.1 Phalaenopsis equestris | reverse complement strand
TAATGAGTAGAATTCATGTTTAGGATTTTGTGATGCATGTTAGAAGCATATTTAATTATCAATGTGATGGTTTTTACTTGCACTTTATTTACATTACAAAAAAGACCTGTTGTAGTGTTAAAATTTGTTGTAATTACATTAAGACCCGAGAGAGATGTGTCATTCTCAACAAAGTAGAACCACTTCAGATTCCATGGATGGTTAAGTTTATGGGAGTTGAATGAAAATGAATAGGGAAATATACTTTGATGGGTGTCGAATTGGAGATTTGAAGGTGATAGACTAAAATCCCCAATTTGGTCCTATTGTTTGAGTACTGAAGCGGAGATGTTAGCCGTCATGCAATGGGAACACAGGAGATCTAAAGTGAGAGCCGGTATCCTCCCAGCCTAGCCACGGATTCAATAAACAAGCATAGAATTATTCAATATTCTTTATGCCTGGACCAAAGGGTAAAGAATATGATTGCTCCTATTTGGTACATAAAATATTTAATGCATCTCATTCCTTTACGTTATCCGACTCATTTCATGAGAATACTAGTTTTTATTATCTCAAAATTCTCCAAACCAACTCCTCCAGAACGGTGTCTCTTTAAAATTAATATTTGCATTTAGTTATAATTACTATATTTACATTTAACACTTGTATTTAGGAGCAGTTGCTAGATAAAACATCATTTTAATCGACATTCCAAACTAAGGACTAATTATAGTAGACTAGAATTTAAGTAAGGATCTCTTACCTCGCTTCCCTGTGGGATCGATAAACGGGACGCCACTAGAGCCCTATATTACTTGAGCGATACATATACTTGTGTTTGAAATTATGACTTTACAAAATCATTATAAATATATAAATCTTGATTCATAAATTCTTTCATATGAAAAGTTGCATCAAGTTTTTGGCACCGTTGCCAGGGATTTAAATTTTCTAGTAGTGGTGTCAAATTCTTATATTCTTAAGCATATATAAAGTCGTTGTCAAGTTTTTGGCGCCGTTGCTGGGGAAGCTTCGGTAAGAACTTTAGGAGAATTTTAGTTGAAGTAATTAGGCTTAGACTTGGAAAACTGTAGTGTTGTAAGAACTATTTTGTGTGAAAAGTGTGTTTATATGAAAAAGTGTTGTGAAAAAAAGAAAAAAATTTGTTTTTATGAAAAATATGGTGTTCGTGAAAATGTTTTGTTGTGTTGAATATATTTCATCTATTATTTGCTTAATTATTAATGTATTGTTTGTTTTGTTGCGTATGCGAAACAAAGGATATGCAGGACTTGTGCCTTATGATCCCGAGTTTGAAAAAAAGAAAAAAATAAAAATATAAAGAGGCTAAAAAAACTAGAAATGGAAATGGAAAAATTTCAAGA
>NW_018232389.1:0-506 GCF_001263595.1 Phalaenopsis equestris | reverse complement strand
TTCTTTACTTCATTGATGACTAAATCACTTCCAACGGCCAAGTTTGAGCATTGCTTAAACTTGGTTAGTATTCATTTCTGATTATTAGAGCGTTGTGGAAGAGGTGGAGAAAATTTTATTCTTTATCTTCTGTGAAAATTCTTGTCAATGCGGAGATTGCTAAATTTATGACCTATTTTTTGTGGGTCTTGCTTTGTCTTATAAGAAAATGATAATCACACGGACTGTGGCTGCATAAGGAAAGTATGAGCACACAGATTGAAGATTTTGACTGTTAAATCAAATTTATAATAGTCTTTATATTGCAATATGTGTGCTAATGTGTTAGGTATGACTCATACAAGATAAGGGACATATGCTGAAGCGGAACGGAGCGAGCCAGCGGAGCGGAAGCATCTGTCCAATCAGGGGAGTTGCGTTATGTGGGTTGGGGTTGGGGTTGTGGGGGCAATGCACTCGCGGTACGGTACATGGGTGATTTTATAATTACATATTGTACTCAGGGC
>NW_018232388.1:0-627 GCF_001263595.1 Phalaenopsis equestris | reverse complement strand
GTATTGAATGGATGGTGGAGATCAAGCCGGATGATCATCCGGAACGAAACAGCGGGACGCGTGGCACTTGACTCGGAAGGCGGCGTCGAATAGGAGCACGCCGCGTGGCTTTTCGACGAATCTGAGGATCCAGTCAGCCCACGGTTTGAATAAATAAATAGGATATTTAATAAATTCAGAAAATAGCTCCAAAACATCAAAAATCCATATCTTTGCATAGAAAATTTATTAAAATAAAATAAAAATACCCTCTTGCTCAGTGAACAGAGGAGAACCATGTGGAAAATTTTTCACATTAATTTGATGCATAAATTATTTTTAAAAAATAATTTAGGTTTAGATGTTTTTCAATTCTCCAATCATATTGAATTATCACCTTGACCCCAAATTTTTATATGTTATAGCCTCTGTCTAGTTGCACAATTTGAGCATTTTTTCAAAGACATAGGAGATCTCTAGACAGAGATCTTAATTCTCTAAGTTTTTATGCATTTTCTATTTAAATAATTACAAAAAATTGTATGTGGCTTAGAAAATTCTACAAAAATTTTTGTAAGTTCCCCATTGCTAGAGTAGTCTTAGAAAATAATTCCATAATTGTTAAGAATTAAAACATCACTATTTTGA
>NW_018232387.1:3831-6899 GCF_001263595.1 Phalaenopsis equestris | reverse complement strand
ATGATTATATCCCAACAATGTATATAAATGGAGGATGTACAATCATCAGGGCCTGGAGCTTTATTAGCATTAATATCCTTAAAAATAGTGAAGATCTCCTTATCAGTACGAATGTCAGCAAGGGAAAAAACAACCACATAATCCCTATCTTGGTCAAAAAAGTCACTGTTTATAGGTGTGACCTGCTGGTTAGAAGCAAACAAATCAGTAAAATACTGAACAACATTATTACCAATCTCACCTTCATCAGTAATGAGGTCACCATTTGGCTTTTTGATCTTGAGGAGGGAATTAATATTTCTTCTATGTTTAATAGAAGTATGAAAGTATTTGGTATTACAATCTCCATTCTTGAAATGAATATCATTAGATTTTTTTTGCAGGAAATGTTCCTCCATGGCAATTGAATCAAGTAAAATGGAATGTTTATAAGCCACCTCATCAACCAGCTGAGGATCAGAGATAACTAGAGATTCAAGGGCATCAACCTTAGCTTGAGCTTCCAGAACTTTTGTATGAACATTGCTAAAAATCTGGGAATTCCACTTTCTTAGGGCTACCAAGGGTCTCCGACTCCCTCAAAACTTCAAGCCTGTTGAACGGTGCTCAGAAAAGTGTTATGAGTAGTCCAAACATTAAAAAATTGAAATGATAATGCTGATTTCTATCATTGAAAGCCAAAGTGCGCAAGATAGGATTATGATTAGGAGAAGAATAATTCAAATGCCACACCCTGTTAATAGGAAAATAATTGGAGAAGTGATGGTTACCAAAAAAACCTATCCAACCGTTGAGACAAAGTGCCTCTTCTCCAAGTATATGGAGTGTCAGTAAAACCTAGATCAAAGAGCCCTGCATCACAAATTTTGTCACAGAAGCAATTCATAAGATGAGTATCACATTTACCTCCTCCCCTCCTTTCAGCCGGTTTCATAATCATATTAAAATCACCACCAACTAACCAATTTTCATTAGTAGTTTCTCCCATGTGAACTAGTTGATCCCAAAGCTTATATTTTTCCTGAAGTGTAGAGCTAACATAAACAAAGGTGGCCCAACCTTAATACTCCTCCAAATGATAATTGAGGAGAATAAATTGATCATCATATTGAATGATAGTGATGCTGACATTGGGTTTCCAAAAAGCTATATCTTGTTATTTTTGTTGCAAAAAATATTGTAGTTTTTAAAGTGCTTGCGAATTCTATCCTTGCTAGTAGTAGCCATAGGGTCAAAAATAGCAAAAAAATAAAGTTTATGGACCCTATAGAGTTATTTTAATCTATTAAAAGAGGAAGAGTCTGCCACTCCCCTAATATTCCAGAACATCATATTAAATATTATGTCGCAGGCTGGCCCTTCTAGAACATCTAGAAGGCTACCAACATGAAGGTTATCCCCATCAGAGTAATTGTTACCTTCTTGTAGAATATTGCTTTGGTTCAATTATGAAAGTTCATTCTTCATTTTGTTTCTCTTTCTCTGAGATTTCTGGACTAACCATTCCTATTCAAAATTGTTAACCACCTCCTATATTAAATCAAGAAAAATAGGTTCACCAGGAACAAAACTATTAACATTGAGAGTTACCAAAGTAGGATTTGAGGACGATGGTAAATGTCCATCCACAATAGCAGTAGGTACCCGTGAGTCCAAAATAGATTCCTGCAAAGCTAAATCATAATGCGAGTTAGGGATATTAGGTAAAGGATAATCAAAGTTAGCTATAGGTTCAGTTGAGAGATTAAATTTTTCAAAGGGAGGATTATAGTTAGTGACTTCATTATAACCCCTGTCCATATCCACAGTTAAAACAACATTAGCATCCTGCAGAATAATGTCAGATAATCCAACATTTGGATGAGGTAAAACTATTTCAGAAGTCGGTGGGATAGTTTCAGTGGATAAGTTGTTGGCTAGGGGGTCATCATCAGCAAGAGGAACATCAATATTATCCTTCTTGACATGCAAGGGTGTAGGAGCAATATCAACGTTTCCGAGAACATCAGTATTAGCTATTTCTAAAATTAAGGAAAATCGAGCAGTGTCAGTTTTCCCAGGACCATCTCTCAATTGTGGGGGATGATGAATGCCCAAACATACAGTAGTGAGGACAATAGTATGGATGTCACTTGATTTCAACAGGTTGCCAGTAGCCTTGATGCTGAGACCCTATCCAGACCTCATCACAAAATGGTTGAGTAATGCCATGCTCAACTAACCCCCTTGCTTTAGAAGGTCTAGTAAGAGTGAAAGTGCAGATATCCATTTGTAATGGCTTACCATAGGCAGTAGTGATTAAATCAATGAAGTTTTAGACTATAGAAACATATCCAGATAGGGATTATAGGAGGTTCTGTATTTGGTTCAAAAGCAACGATCCATTTCTATTTTCATGTAACTGCCTTCAATATGAATTGTTCTCCAAAAAAAAATACGTGCGTAGTATTCATCATTCAAAAGTTGTATTAAAATATGCCTACCATCCAATAGACCAATATTCCAAGAGCTTGTGAGTTTCATAAGTTGAAATTCCTTTCTGATATACTCAAGTTTAGGATGACCATATTGAAACTTACCAACAAGTGCAAGTCGGCAAGAAGTGGCGAGAATATTAGAATCAACATTTGTCAAGAAAAGAGCAAATTTCCCATTCTTTATTGCAATAGGCTTAATAAAGTTGTATCACTACCAACATTCAAAGTATCATGGAATGCTTGAGGGAAAAAAGTAGAATCGAAAGTCCCACCATCGGCCACAACGACAGCAAAACTTCTATCCAGAGGCATCACTACTAGAGTAACTTAAGGAAAGAAAAACATACCCAAGAAGAACAGGAAAGAGCTCACCAAAGTAAGCAGACGGAGGGAACTACATGAACGCCATGGCAAAGCTTACCCGCCAACATCGTGTGTATATATATATATATATATATATATATATATATATATATATAATAGTTTTGGAAAGTAATAATTTAATTATGAAAATACGAGACCAAACTGATCTCATATAGTTAATATTTTAAATAAACGAGCACGACACCGTAAGATATATATACGGTTAAG
>NW_018232387.1:0-3089 GCF_001263595.1 Phalaenopsis equestris | reverse complement strand
CGGTTAGGATTCCAAGTTCCTCACATTCTGGTGCCACTATTTTCTTTTGAATTTACTTAGTTTAAACAAGTTGTTGAGCTCATTTAAACTAGGGAGATCTTGTTAGCAACCGTGGGTTATCTCATTTGAGGGACTCCTGTAAATTCAAGAGAGTGTGTTATGAGATTGTTTTTATGTTATTTTTATTTTTAAAAAAGTTGTTTAATTTTTTTTAATGTTTTTGTGGTTTTCAGTTTTAAAAAAGGTTTTGCAAGTAAAACAAGGATAGGTCAGAAAATGTAGTAAAGTAAAAGGAAAAGAAATTTCATTGCAAAAATGTAAAGGCGTACCTATCAACTTCTCGCACTCATGCTAAAATGTTAAAACTTACAACATACATATAATTTTGCAGGAAATTTAAACAAATTATAGAAATGGAAAGCAAAAAATCAGTTTAAGGTGTATTTATCGAGTCTTAGGTCGTAAATTGGTGGATTCATATAAGTTTTATTGGATGATTTTCTTAAACAAATAATGATAAGTTCTCTTGTCCTTCAAAGTATCCAAAGAATCCTAAAAAATATTGGGAACATAACCCTAAACAACTTCTAAAATCCTTTGAAACAGTTCAAGTTCTTTTGATCTTATTATATTGTTCAATTAATCATCTAAATTTAGATTTAGTTTCAATGAATTAATACTCCCTATGCTCAATGAACCTTCATACCTTAACTATCCCTATGAGGTAACTATCACTCGATGTTTTGTTAATGAATTATGTGAGTGGAGGTCCTTAAGGGCAAATTGATATTCTAAAAAATTTAGCCAATTGAAATTCAGTGTTGGGCTAGCAGTGTTTTCAAAGCATTTGTTTAGTTAAAGTATCTTTCTAGACCTCATTAAACAAATTTGGATTA
The DNA here is from genome assembly GCF_001263595.1 of Phalaenopsis equestris. Classification (NCBI taxonomy): domain Eukaryota; kingdom Viridiplantae; phylum Streptophyta; class Magnoliopsida; order Asparagales; family Orchidaceae; genus Phalaenopsis; species Phalaenopsis equestris. Next base: position 2,193 of record NW_018232387.1, on the reverse strand, counting down.
AGCCTAGTTCACTACAAAGCGCATTAAAATTTAGTGGGAAAATTTGTAATAATCAAGATGTTAAATTAAATAAAATCTAATTCTCATTGAAAGATCACACTTATCATTTCATCACCAATTAAGGGCTTTAAAAAAGTATTATCTTCCTAGCTTAAGCCCTCTACCTTAAGCTCATCCAATATAATTAACTTCCAAATATAATAATTTGGGGAAATTACAATTATACCCTTATAGTGGAAGTGTGAGGAGTTGGTTTCTACCTCTTAATCCCTTATGTTTCAATCATCTATAAAAGTCCAACATAATCATAGATTGCCCATTTACCCTTTAAATTAGCTTAAATATTAATAGGAGCTTAAATTTCAGAATTACCATTTTGCCCTTTATGTCCTTATCACTTCATAATTCTTTAAATTCAACTCAAATGACTTTGAAATTTTTATATGCCCCACTCATGGGTCAATTAAATACCAGAGGAGAAAATGTGACTTTTTTCTAATTTTTGATTTAATTTATATAATTATTTTAACTCAAAAAAAGGATTTTTTAATGTTAATTTATTTAGTTAATCAAAGTAAATCTTCTGTTCGTGGGAAAAATTATTGGAGGTTCGCCTAGGTTAGAGGATCACTTGGACAAAATTTAATAATATTTAAAATTTTATTTTAATTATTATAATTATTTATTTATTTCAGTGATTAATAAAATAGAAATTATAATTTAATTTCAAAAATCACTTTTTATTTTTTTTATTAAATCTCTCTAAGTCCAGAGAACATAAAGAAACAAACTGTTCATTTTTTTTACAATTTTTATTTTTTTTATTATAATTATGTTAACGGAAAATTAAGAAAAATACATTTTTTATCATTTAAAAATACATAAATAAATTAGGAAAATTAAGAAAAATGTTTTGAAAGGGTCTCAAGTGATCAGGGAAGAATTAGGGATAGTTTGGTGCATTTTTATATTTTTGTAATTTCTAATTATTTTTAATTTAAAAAGTAGTTCAAAAATGAACTATTTATTTCAAAATAATTTTTATTTTTCCTGGTTTCCCCTATTCACAAGGAACTCAAAATACCACTTTTCATAATTTTTATAATTAGATTTAATTTATTATAATTATTTTAATGAAAAAATGCCAATTTATTTAGAAAGTAGACTTTAGTAATCAAATTAATTCAAATGAGTATCAAATTTTTACAAAGAGTTAAATTCTTACAAAGAGTTAAAATAGCTATTATATACATTGTGGAATCTTTTTTTTTAATTTTTGAATTATATTATATTTATTTTATTTTTTATGAATTTAAATGACTTAATTAACTAGAAAATTATGTACAATTATTCAAATACATTATATATATTTTCCTACAATCTTCTGACCACAGGGAACCTACCAAAATAATCCCATATTTTTCTGACTAATATTTTATTTTATATAATTAATTTAAGCAAAAATGGACCAATATGCTTGAAAATTAGGGTTTTAGAGCTAGAGGTGTCCTCTGATCTTAGAAAAATCAGGAGACATCCTCACCGTCATGAGGGATCAACCCCTAAAGTTATAAGCCATGATGATTAATAGTTACCTAAATAAAATTAAAATAGTGCAGAGAGTATTTAAATAATTACAAATCAGAGACATGTCAAATAATTTTAATTTATATTCCACATTATTCTCCACTGTTTACTGAGCAAGAGAGTATTTTATTATTTTTATGATTTTTATACAACAAGTTATGCATTTTATATGTTTATGAATTAAAATAAATAAAAAATAACATATTTTCCTACTTATCCATGTCATCCTATGATGCTCCAAATTTTCCACGCGTCACCGCGCTACTGGATACCGTCATCTGACTCAATGCTGACTCGACCAATGCTTTATGTTTCATTTCCTCGTTGGACTGCATTAGCGATGTTCGTTCGCTACACGAGCGATCAGACAACCCCTTATCATCGTCCCCAACTGACCTAACCCGAGAACCATCAATCTTTTAGGCTTAAGATCTCTCACTACGCTCAACCAAATTGTATGGGGTTTAATCCTACACTTTCATCTAGTTTAGACAAACCTATCTATATGGCTAATCAAGCATGAAATCAAGCTTCTTCTCATAAAATTCAAAACTGAGCTCGATTTGGGGTGAAGAATTCAATACCTTTGTCTGAGAGGTGAGGCCT
>NW_018232386.1:29848-34869 GCF_001263595.1 Phalaenopsis equestris | reverse complement strand
GAAACACTCCTAGCATCACATTGAGGTAAAGTGATGGCTTCAACTCATTTTGACACATAATCCACTGCAATCAATATATATACATTTTCAAATGAAGGTATAAATAGTCTCATAAAATCCAATCCCCATGCATCAAAAATTTCAACTTCCAGATTAAAGTTTAGAGGCATTTCATTTCTTTCTGAAATATTACCTACTCTCTGACACTAATCACATGTATGTATATATATATATATATATATAAAAATCCAGATTGTAGAATTTTATGAACAGTTTTATCATTCCCAAAATTTCCTCCAAATTCAGAATCATGACATTTTTGAATAATTTTCTGAATTTCTTTATAAGGCACACATAGTCTCATCATTAAATCTTTACATTGCTTATATAAATAAGGATTATCCCGAAAATAAGATTTTGCATCATGATTGAATTTCTTTTCCTGATATTTTTTTAATCCATATGGTAAAATACCATTAACGATATAATTTACAATATCATCATACTAAGGTATTTCCCATCCTCTTACAACATAAAGTTATTCATCAGGAAAAGTTTCATTAGTCACTTTTTCTAAATTAAGTATTTCTTTGTGTTCCTGCCTGGACAAATGATCAGCAATTTGATTATCAATTACTTTCCTATTGACTACTACAAAGTCAAACTCTTGCATCAGAATTACCCATCTAATTAATCTTGATTTAGCTTTCCTCTTTTGCATCAAATACTCGAATGGTCAGTATGCACAACACATTTAGTTCCAATCAGATATGATCTAAACTTCTCAAAAGCATACACATTAACTAATAACTGTCTTTCAGTGGTAGTGTAATTAATTTGAGCATCGTTAAGAGTCTTACTAACATAGTATATAACTTTAAGCAACTTATCATATCTCTGTCCTAAAATAGCTCCAATTGCATAATCACTAGAATCACACATTAATTCAGAAGATTTCTCCCTCTCCTAATTAGGTGAAACAAGTATAGGAGCAGTGATCAATTTTTTCTTTAAAGTTTCAAAGGTTAATAATTTTGGAAAAATATTTAATGTATCTCCTGTAAAATCCGGCCAGTCCTAAAAAATTCCTAACTCCTCTTACTTTGGTAGGTGGAGGAAGGTTCGATATAACCCGTATTTTTTGCAAGATCTACTTCCATGCCATTTTTTGAAACTTTATGCCCAAGCACAATTCCTCCTGTAACAATAAATTGACATTTTTCTCAGTTCAATACGAGATTAGTCTTTTCACAATGTTCTAAAACTTTTCTAAATGATTTAGACATATTTTGAATGAAGTTCCAAATACAAAAAAATCATCCCTAAATACTTCAATCATTTTCTCAATCAAATAACTGAAAATTTACATCATACATCTTTGAAATGATGTAAATGTATTTCATAATCCAAATGTCATTCATCGAAAAGAAAATGTTCCATAGGGACTAGTAAATATTTTTTTTTATCTTGATCCTCTAGAGTAATAGATAATTGATGATAACTGGTATATTCATCTAGAAAACAAAAATATTTATTCCCAACTAATCTATCCATTATCTAGTCCAAAAAGGGTAAAGGAACATGGTCCTTTCTGATGGCAGAATTTAATTTTCTATAATCTATGCAGATTCACCAACCAGTGACTTGTCTTGTTGATATTAATGCTCATTTGTCACTATATTTGTCACTATAGTCACACCTCCTTTCTATGGAACACAGTGAATTGTACTAACCCAAACAAGGATATATTATTCCAGCATCTAACCATTTTAAAATTTCTTTCTTTACTACTTCTTTCATTCTAAGATTTAATGTCTTTCGAGGGCTAGATTTTGGTTCATTTTGATCATCTAATAAGATTTTACGCATACAAATTGAAGGGTTGATTCCTTTAATATCAGCTAACGTCCATCTAAAGGTTTTCTTATATCTTTTCAAAGTTTCCAACAACTATTGTTCTTGCGTATCAGTTAATTCTGAGGATACTATAGTGGGTAATGTAGATAAATCTCCTAAAATGTATACTTCAAATGTGTAGGAAGGGTCCTTAGTTCTAGTTCAGGAGGTTTCTCAATAGATAGAATCACATTCTTGTTAACTTCTGTAGGGTCTAACATTTCATAGTTTTTTGGAACATAATCCAAATCCACTTTACTCACATCCTTAGATTCATCTTGAATTTTATCCTCATCTCAATATTCCATATATTCATTTTTAAAATCACTTTCAAAAGTTTTCTTGAAATATTAATGGCTTAAATATTCATTAATATCCATTCTAAAGCATTCAATCTCTTGTTATTTTGCAGGGTATCTCATTGATTTTGCAATATTAAATATAAACTCTTGATCACTAACTCTCATAGTTAGTTCTCCTTTCTATACATCTATCAAAGCTCTTCTAGTGGCTAGGAATGATCTTCCTAAAATGATAGGAATTTCATTATCTTCCTCTATATCTAATACAATAAAGTCCACAGGAAAAATAAATTTATCAACTTTTACCAAAATATCTTCTATAACTCTTTTAGGATAGGTAATCGAACGATCAACTAACTGAAGAGTTACAATTTTAGGTGAAATATCTCTTAAGCCCAACCTTTTGAATATTGATAATGATATAAGATTAATAGTGACTCCTAAATCACATAAAGCTTTACAATAAAATTGTTTGCTAATAGCACAAGGAATTGTAAAACTTCCAGGATCTTTAAATTTTTCAAGAAGATTTTTTGAATTATGGTGCTATACACTTCAGTAAGTGCAAAAATCTTATTATCTACAAACTTTCTTTTCTTATTAAGTATATCCTTCATGAACTTCACACAGCTCGACGTTTGTTCCAAAGCCTCAACAAATGGAATGTTTATCATTAATTTCCCCAGCATTTCAAAAAATTTTGAAAATTGATTATCTCTATGTTTCTGCTTCAATCTTTAAGTAAATGGAGGTGGTGGTCTTTCTATAGTGATTTCCATAGGTTTAATAGGATTTTTCGCTTCAAAATAAAAATATTCACATTTCCACCTCATCTTTTTCAACCTCAACTTCTTGTTGAACTCTATTTTCTAATTCTTTTCCACTTCTCATTTGAATAGCTTTAATTTGCTCTTTGTTATGATATATAGGATTTACTTTACCATTACTATGTAATGTTCCTGGAGGTTTATTGCTAAGTGCAGTAACAATACATCCCAATTAATTTTCCATGCTCATGATAGCAGCTCCTTGACTTTGTCACATCAATTCTTTCATTGATTACTTTTTCTCCTTACTCTGCAAATTGTTAAATCCTAGGGGGTAATAAATTTTATAAGGTTGATTCCCTTGATTGTTAGAGTTTCCCAATGGGTTCGCAATAGTGTTGTTTCCCTATTGTGGATTTACAACATTAGAATTATTATTACTGCAACTAAAGTTTGGATGATTCTTCCAACCAAGGTTATAAAAATTGGCATAAGGGTTATTAGAATGACTGTTTATTGCATTTAAAGTCTTATAAGAAGATTGAGATTCTATCATTTGTCCCAATTAGTTGTCCTCAAGCATACGTGCTCTCTGAGAATAATTCTTTCCATATTGATCTATCTTCTTTGATATAATAGCTATTTGGACAACTTAAATAGATATAGCATCAGAATCATGAATACTAGATACTCTTTTTGGATTTAACATTTCAGAGGGCCATTGAAAATTATTTGTAGCCATCTCTCCAATTAATGAATATGCTTCATCAAATTGTTTTGACATTAATTATCCACCGGCAACAACGTCAATTATCAATCTAAGAGATCCAACCAACCCATTATAAAAAGTTTGAATTATTAACCAATCTAGCAACACATGGTGTAGACACTTTTGAATATCTTTAAATCTTTCCCAGACTTCATAAATTGATTCCCCTTCAAATTGACAAAAAGATATGTTATCATTTCTAAGCTTAGCAGTTTTTGAAGGTGGGAAATATTTAGATAAGAATTTTTGTGATAAATCTCTCCATGTTCTGATAGATCCAAGTGCTAATGAGTTTAACCACATTTTAGTTTTATCCCTTAGTAAAAAAGGAATAATTCTAAGCCTGACAGTATCATTCGACACTCCATCATATTTAAATGTGGCACACAATTTTAGAAAACTAGCAAGTTGTAAATTAGAATCTTTAGTAGGTGTTCCCCAAAACTGATGGTTTGAAATCATTTAGATAATAGCAGGTTTAAGCTCAAATGATTTGGCAGCTACAACAAGGTTTTGTACACTCAAATGAATTTCATCTGCTATAGGATTAGCATAATCTCTTAAAGGTCTCTAATGATGTTCATTTTCATTTCCATCGTTGTTTAAATTGCAAGCCATTTTGCTAAAATGATCTTTCTCTTTTTATTGTTTTCGAATTTTTCTAACAACTCATTCTAACTCAGAATCGTAAGGTACAAAATTTTCAGATTTTACACTACGCATAAACAAAATTAAGTAAATAATTAAAAATAAATAAACACACTTAAATAATAAATTGTTTAAAATAAACTACAAACACTCTTTTTTTTTGAAATAAAATAAAGTAAAATACTAATATTTTCAGTTACTTCCCCGATAACGACGCTAAAAACGCTAAAAACTTGATGCTGGGTGATTTAGTGTGACAATTTTGTAAATATTTTTCAATATTGCAAAATTACACACGGCAGATATATAATAAATATGCAATATAATCCCAACAAAAATACTCTTTATGTAAATAATTTATCTTTTAAAACTTTTCTTAAACTGCCAAATCCCCTTTAATATCAATGCAAGTATACGTATAGATGAAGTAATAATGGGCTCTAATGGAGCCCTAGATATCTATCTCACAGGAAACTTGGAAAATCTTAAAGTAAATTATGAAAATTATTTTATAACAAAAAAAAGTAAAAGTAAAGTGCGAAGTTTGAAAATTTACTACTCTAGTGAATGCTAATTAAAAAGTAGAAGTAAGACTACAAAAGCTAAACTAAACTAAATACTAAACTTTCAAAAGTAACT
>NW_018232386.1:26058-29838 GCF_001263595.1 Phalaenopsis equestris | reverse complement strand
CATCCTTCCCCTTTACAATGAGTATATGGATTATGAAGAAATTGAATCATTTGAAAGTATATATAAAAACTGTTTTGTGCCTAATAGGAGCAATCCTATTCCTTACAGTATAAAGAACATTGATTAATACAGAGTTTTATCCATAATTCTATGGTTAGGATGAGAGGATATCGAGTGCCACTCGAGAGCCCCCACTACTCCCTCCTCTGAGGGCTAACAATCTTGCATTAGTTTCCAATCAATTGGACCAAATTGGGGATTTTAATCTCTCACCATAAAATCTCTAATTCTACATCCAAAAAAGTATATTTCTCTATTTATTTGCACCCAATCCCATGGATGACATACTCTCTCATGAAATCAAATGTGATTCTCCATATGTTGTAGAAATCATATATCATTTAAGAATATATATCTCTCAACAAGTTTTAACAGTTCAATTAGCCAGATTGAAAAGTAAATGAAGATCAGAGTTCAAATTCTCACAAATTATTATCATTTAAAGTAGTGGAAAACAAAATCTATTTTTCACAAAACTATATATCAAATTAGGGAGAAGGATAAAGAAGACAACTCAGAATTCATGAGAAGGATATGAGATAAAAACAAGTTTACAAAACAAAAGAAATAAAAATACAACTTATCTCACAATCATTCCCAAGTAAATCCCTAGATGTTCTCTCCAAGTCTTTCTCTCTTTACAATCACTCCCAATTCTCTCTTAGAAGTGTAATGAAGAAGAAATCTCTCACATTTACTCTCCTCTTACAACCCTAGAAGAAAATCTCCTCTTCTCTCTCTATCTCTAACTCACCCCTTTCTCTCTCTTTCATGCCACACACAATTCAAATATTGAAGTCTTCTTCTTTAATTTTGGGCTGCTTCCCTTAGAAAGGAGTTCAAAATTTCCTCCAAAAGTTAACCCTTTTGAATTTAAAAGAGGTGTCATTTGATCCAAGAGTCATATCTCTTCAGAAAAGAACCTTCCAAAGTGTCTAGATGCATTAAATTAATCCAAGAGGTGAGTAGAACAAGTGTTCCTTTGAAAATTTGCGCAAAATTTGTCTCGAATTACCTTAGTTTGAAGAAGTCATCCCTGCCGCATCATGCGGCGATCTGGCACGTCAGGCATTATGAAAAATCATAAACTAATATGAATTTATAAAGTGAAGAAATGGTAAAGAGTTTTAAGTTTAAGGAGAGGATAGTGAAGTTCAAAATTATTAAAGGCTATCCAGATATAGCAATCCTCACTTGAAAAAGAAAAAGAAGAAAAAAAAGAAAGGATTGAAAAGATCCTAAAAGAAAAGAAAAGAAAAAGAAAAGAAAAATAAGTGAGAAGAAGCTTGAAGAGATGTCTAATAAAAAATTGGCTTCACTTGAATCAACTTAAGGAATGAGCTTTATTACATTTTCTAAAGTTGTATTGGTTTATTAATAACATTCCAGTAAAGTTTTCATGAAGTTCTTTTTCATATGAATGTTCTAAAGGTCTTTAATAAGAAAAATTGCATTTCTTCTTGAAAAGAATAGAGATTCAGAAATCTTAAATATGATTACTAAATATTCTTATACCTTTAGTATTAACTGGAGTTGTTTTGAATTTTTCTTAAGTTATGCTGTTATATTTAGTGGACTAAGATATCAAAATCTAAAAGTTAAATTCTTTACCATAAGTCATATTTTTATACAAAATAATATGTTGTTTTAAGTATACATTTCATGCTTATTTTTGGTGATATTGCACTTTAAAGAAGGGTATTTGCATGTTTTTGTTGCAGGTATATCAATTTCAGGCATTTGGAGCAAAATTAGCGAAAAAGATAAAATTCAGAACCAAAATAGCAAATTTTAGGGTTCTGGAGTCTAAAGCGCCAGAACTGGCGCCTGAAGTGCCATTTGACAGAGAGCTGACACCAAAAGCACCAAAACCTAGAATATCACGATCATAAGCAAGTTGGTGGTCGAAGCACTGATACACCTAACATATATAGTGTTTTTAGACACTTTTTTATACCTATTTTTGAGATAGTGCGCTTTAATGAAAAGAATTTTTTTGTTTTTCTTGCATATACAAGTAAAAAGGGTGAAAAATTCTTAAAGGAGTGAAAAAGAATCAAATTTGGAGCAAAAAGGTGAAAAATGTGCAAAAAAATTTTAGTGTATAAGCGTCAGATTCAGAGCTTAAGCGCCGGTTAAATAGAGAAGGCCGTGCCTAAGCACAGAAGGAGACCCCTGCCCCTTTCTTAAGCACCAGTGGCAGTTATTGGGCGAGTAAATTCATTTTCTATGAATTTTTGAGGGGTTTTTGAGCCACATAATGGCTTCACAGAATGTTTTAATAGGTGTTTATAACCACCATGGATGAAAATTATCACAAAAGGATGCATCTATTGGGGAAATACATCGAATCAAGATATATTTTGAAAAGAAACCAAGGCACCTTTTTGAAAATTATAAAAGAAAGAAGAGAGGATTGTGAAAAGAGTCCCAAAAATACTTGGAAAGTTTTGAAAGATCATCAAACTGGGGACTTAGTTTGAGAGATTTTCAGGCACCACTTTTAATTTTATTTTATCCATTTTTTGATAGTTTATTTTGAGTGATTGTAAAGAGAAAAGATTCAAAGGAACTTCAAGAGTTTGGTGGAGTGATTTCTTCTTTTAAACTAAAGTGTGGTTTTATTTTCTCCATGGATTTTGAGTAGTTTTCTTTATCTTTCTTCTTAAAATGATAAGTAATTAAGTTTTGGATGGAAGTTGTAGAAAGTATTAATCTTCAATGATGGAAGAAGTTGTGATGATTTAAATCTATGCACTTCATTTACTTCTTGATTTAGCCAATCCAGATGTTAAAATTTGTTGTGAGAACATGAAAGAACCGGGCTCGTATTGTCTTAGTTAATAATTAGAAAGAATCACATGAGGTTGTATGAATGAAAATTTAGTTCATATAGAAATATTCACTGAAGGGTGTAGAGTTAGAGGACTTTAAAGTGACAAGTTAAAGCCCCCAACCTGGTTTATTATTTTAGGTTTTCATATGAGATTGTTAGCCCCCAGATGGAGGGAATTGAGAGAACTCTAGAGTGAGAGCTAGTATCTTCCCTGCCTAGTCGGTCTTCAGAATTACTCAAACTTTAAATTAGCCAATGTCAAAAATTGCAAAGCTTAGAAATGATATTACATCTCTTAATCAATTTGAAGGGGAATCTATTTATGAAGCATGGGAGAGATTTAAAGAACTATTAAGAAAGTGTACCCACCAAGCTATACTAGATTGGTTAATAATTCAAAATTTTTATAATGGATTAGTTGGATATCTTACATCAATTATCGATGTGCTATTGGTGGTTCATTGATGTCAAAACCATTTCATGATGCTTATGCTTTAATTGAAGAAATGACTACCAATAATTTCTAATGGTCTTCTGAGAGGGTAAATCCTAAATAAAGTAGCCAATATTCATGAAACTGATGCATTTACCCTGTTAGAAAATCAAGTTACTGCAATTTCAAGAAAGTTAGACCAATTTGGAATGAATTTTTCTCAACTAATTTTCAGGATTAAAGAGAATTCATTAGGACAAATTATAGATTCTCAAGCATCTTTAAAAACTTTGAATGTCATAAATAATAAGCAGAATAACCCAAATTCAAATTATTATGGAAGAACCAGTCCAATTTTAACTGGAATAACAATTTGGGTGGTAATAATCAGCAATTGGGGAACAACCAAGGAAACCCATTGGGAAACTAGAACAACCAAGGGAATAATAAT
>NW_018232386.1:24882-26048 GCF_001263595.1 Phalaenopsis equestris | reverse complement strand
TCCAGGTTTCAACAGTAATACACAGTTTAAGGAGAAGAAGTTGTCTATAGAAGAAGTGGTGTTACAAATGGAAAATCAATTACAAAGTCAAGGAGCTACAATTAGAAATATTCAGAATCAACTTGGGAAAATAACAAATTCATTAAGTAAAAGATAATTGAAGAACCTAAAGAGGATGCTCAAAAAGGTTTAGAGAGACCTATTTCTCCACTAAAAATTGATTTGGAAAAACCACTACTTCCATTTCCTCAGAGGCTTCATCAGCAGAAGTTGGATAAGCAATTTTCAAAATTTCTAGATATATTTAAGTAGCTTACAATTAATATTCCATTTGCTGAAGCCTTAGAACAAATGCCGAGCTATATACAGTTTATAAAGTATGCAATTATAAACATGAAAAGGAAGTTTGAAGATAATGAGACTGTGTCACTTAGTGAGGAGTGCAGTGTTATAATTCAGAAAAAACTTCCTGAAAAGCTTAAAGATCCTGGTAGCTTTACAATTCCATGTGCAATAGGAGAAAAATTTTATGGGAAAGCCTTATGTGATTTAGGTGCAAGCATTAATCTTATGACATTATCAATATTTAAGAGATTGGGATTAAGAAAAATAACCCCTACTACTGTAACTCTGGAGTTAGTAGATTGTTCGATAACATACCCTAAAGGAATTATAGAAGATGACCTAGTGAAAGTGGATCAATTTATCTTTCCTGTTGATTTCATTGTGCTAGATACGGAGGAAGATAACGAGATACCTATCATTTTGAGGAGACTTTTCCTAGCCATAGTAAGAACAATGATAGATGTATAGAAAAGGTAATTAATAATGCGCGTCAATGATCAAACTGTTACTTTTAACATTTTAAAATCAATGAAATACTCTGTAAACGGAATGATAATGAATGTTATAGAATGGATGTTATAAAATATTTAAGTGAATGCCATTTTAGAACTACTTATGTGAAAAATTTTAAGAAAAATATTTGGAACACGAGCAAGAAGAAGAAGTAAATCAATATGAAGATCTTTTAAGAAAAATTCAAACTATGTTCGAGAAAGTTTTGAAGTTTTGGACACGATAGACAAAGATAAATCATTTTGTCCATCTATTAAAAAACCTCCAGAACTAGAGTTGAAGTTACTTCATGATCATTTAAAATATGC
>NW_018232386.1:19603-24856 GCF_001263595.1 Phalaenopsis equestris | reverse complement strand
TTATAATTTCCTCAAAATTAACAATGGAAGAAGAAGAAAGGTTGATGAAAATTTTGAAAAATTTTAAGATAGCCATTAGATGGACAATTGCTGATATTAAAGAAATCAGTCCTTCAATTTGTATGCATAAAATTCATATGGAAGAGAACTGCAAACCTAGGGCTGATCTGCAAAGGAGATTGAATCTTGTTATGAAAAATTGTAAAGAATGAAATTTTCAAGTGGTTAGATGCTGAAATTATCTTCCCTATTTCAGATAGTGCATGGGTTAGTCCAATTCACTGTGTTCCTAAGAAAGGAGGAGTAACTGTAACTGTAAATGAACATAATGAGTTAATACATACTAGACAAGTTATTGGGTGATGAATATACATTGATTATAGAAAATTAAATCTTGCCACTAGGAAAGATCATTTTTCATTACCCTTTCTAGATCAAATGTTAGATAGACTAGCTGGGCATGAATACTTTTATTTTCTGGATGGATATTCTGATTCAAATAACTCCTAAGGATCAAGTGAAAATAACTTTTACCAGTCATTATGGTACATTTGCTTTTAGAAGAATGCTCTTTGGTTTATGTAATGCCCCTGCTACATTTCAAAGATGTATGATGTCAATTTTTTTGTGATTTAATTGAAGAAGGAATTGAAGTCTCTATGGATGATTTTTTTAGTGTTTGGAACTTCATTTGACTCATGTTTAAAACATTTATAAAAAGTTATTAAGTGCTGTGAAGAAACAAATTTAGTCCTAAATTGTGAAAACTGCTAATTTATGGTAGCAGGAGGAATTGTATTAGAATATCAAATATCAGAAATTAGTATGGAAGTAGATCCTACTAAAATTCAAGTGATCGCTAACTTACCTTATCCAAAAAATGTAAGGGAAATTAGGAGTTTTTTAGGATATGCTGGATTCTACTGGAAATATCTTAAGGACTTTTCAAAAATTGCTAAGCCTTTATGCCATTTACTAGAGAAAGATGCAATTTTTAATTTTGATGAGGAATACCTAAAATTTTTTAAGTTATTAAAAGAAAAACTAATCACTGCACCAATTATAGTTTCACCAAACTGGGAAAAACCTTTTGAATTAATGTGTGATGCAAGTTATTATGCAATTAGAACTGTTTTAGGACAAAGATATGATAAAATTTTCAAAGTTATTTACTATGGTAGGAAAAATCTTAATGAAACTCAAATTAATTAAACAATAATTGAAAAATAGTTATTAGCAATAGTATATGCTTTTGATAAATTTATATCATATTTAATTGGAACTCATTGTATAGTGCATACAGATCATTCTGCTATTAAATACTTAATGAAAAGAAGGATGCTAAACCTAGACTTATAAGATGGATTCTTCTTTTGCAAGAATTTGATTTTGAAATAGTAGATCGGATGGAGATTGAAATTTAAATTGCTGATCATTTGTCCAGAATTGAGTTAAAAAAACCACTCTGTTTTGAAAAAGAAATTAATGAACATTTTCCATATGAAAAATTGTTCACTATTAATGAGTGGCATGTTCCGGTGTACGCTGACATTGTGAATTTAATTGTTAGTGATATTATACCCTATGGTATGACATACCAACAGAAGAGGAAATTTATTTATGAAGTTAAGACTTATTTTTGGGATGACCCATTTTTATATAAACAAGGAAAGGATCTAATTATCCGAAGATGTGTACCATTAGAAGAAACTTAAGAGATTATAAAAAAATGTCATAATTCTGATTTTGAGGGACATTTTTGTGTTGATAAAACAACATACCAAATTTTACAATCTGGATTTTATTGGCCTACAATTTTTAGTGATGTTAATGCTTATATCAAAACTTGTGATAAATGTCAAAGAGTAGGCAATATTTCTAAATGAAATGAGATGCCCCTCAATTATATGCTAGAAGTTGAAATATTTGATGTTTGGGATTAGCTTTCATGGGACCATTTATACCATCTTTCGAAAATTTATATATTCTATTAGTAGTGGACTATGTATCCAAATGGATAGAAGTCGTTGCTTTACCTCAATGTGATGCTCAAAGTGTTGCAAAATTTTTGAAAATGAATATATTTTGTAGATTTGGGATGCCAAGAGTTATTTTTATTGATGAGGGATGTCATTTTAGAAATGCCATAATGGAGAAATTATTAAAGAAATATCATATAAATCAAGGATTGCTACTGCTTATCATCCTCAGCCAAGTGGTTTGGCTGAATTATCCTATCGGAAAATTAAAAGAATTATGAAAAAATCTGTGAATCCAAAAAAATGGATTGGTCAGTCAAACTTGACTATGCCTTGTGGGCTTATAGGACTGCACACATAACTCTTATAGGAATGTCCCCATATAGGCTAATATTTGGAAAAGCTTGTCACTTACCAGTTGAACTTGAGCATAAGGCATGTAGGGTGATTAAAGAGTTCAATTATAATTTGAAAGATGCTGGTGAGAAAAGATTGTTACAATAAAATGAGCTTGAAGAGATAAGGAATGAGTCTTATGAAAGTGTCAAATTTTATAAAGAGTAGATGAAGATGTGGCATGATCAAAGGATTATTACTAAAAATTTTTAGCCAAGACAACAAGTTTTGCTATATAATTCAAGGTTAAGATTATTTCTAGGCAAATTTAAGTCTAGGTGGATGGGCCCATTTATTGTGATTAAAGTTTATCCTTATGGAGCTATGAAATTAAAGATCCTAAGTCTGAGAAAATATTTAAAGTTAATGGACATAGACTAAAACCTTGTTTTACAGGGTATCAACATAATTTTAATGATGGAATCATGTTTCATCAACCAGAGTAAGCACTGGTTACGTCGGGCTGATGACGTAAAATCAAGCTGTGGGAGGCAACCCATAATTATCAGTGTGTTTTTATTTTGATTGTTGTTTGATGTGTGATTAAGAAAATTTGGGGTAGTACTTTTGAGACTGTTATGTGTTAGTATTGATTTTAAGACTTTATTTAGTGATCTAGACATGTTAAAAATGAGAATTTGGACGTTAAGTTAACTAGTGCAAAAATGTGCACTGGTGCTTAAGCATCAAATCCGGCTCTTAAGCGCGACAGTTTAAAAACATGTGTAAAATTAATATTCTAGAAGGGAAAACTGCCTAGAAGTTTGCAAGAGAGATTTTAAGATGATGTCTTCATGGGAGAAGGATTTGAAGAAGGAGGAGACCATGAGGAAGAAATTAATTAGTCAAAGTGCACAAGAGATGTATAACGTTTTCTTAGCCGTTAGTATTGAAGGGATATAAAAGAAGATCAACAAAATTGAAAATACCATGTCTGTACTTGAGACTAAGGGATTGAAGATTCATGCACATCCTGAGCATATTAGATGGCAATTGAAAATACAATTTAACCACACTAGTTATTTAGAGGAAGCAGATAAGGAGATGTTTCTTAAGCAAAAGTGGACTAGAGAAGATTGCATCAGAGCACACCACCACCGTCCGTTTTATCAACTTTATATTCCAGTTGCCCCAGGAGAGACAAATGAAAGACCACAATTTGTTCCTTCTAATGAAGAATGGAATTAAGTTCTATGTTTGAAGTTATGTTTTTATGTTTTTGAAGATGTTTTCTTTAAGTGTTTTAGTGTTTAAGACTTGCTTTTAGTGTTTGTGTTACTTAGGTGTTTAATTGTGAAAAATTGTTAAGTGTTTGTATTTAGGAAAATTTTCTTATTCAAGACTATCTGGAATGAGAACTAAGTGTTTAAATGTATTTGTACTTGTTTGTCAATTAATATAAGTTTGTTTGTGTGAAATTTTTTGTTGTTTTAGCCTCAAATTGAAATAGTTATTAAAGAGAATTTTGAGATAAAAGGGAGTTACAGGATGTTGAAAATAGTCATTTAAGTGCTATGAGACCATTTAGGGGTGGTTTACTTTGGCAAATACTGCATTTTACTATAATTTGAAATTTTTAAAAATCGTGCACTGGTGCCTAAGCGCCAAATCTCGTGCTTAAGCGCGAAGAAACCCGAGAGGCAGGTGCCTAAGTGCTACTTACCCGTGCTTAAGCGCCGGTTCACCAAAACCGATTCGCGAATGGTTAAAAGTGAAAATTTGAGCAAAAAATTGGCATTTTTATCCTCCCATCACCTTCAACCTCTTAATAAAGCAAATTTGGAGAGCTAGGGCACACCATTAAGTGGACATTTCTTGGTGGAATCAAGAAAAAATTGCTAGATTTTGATTTGTTAAGGTAAGAGCTTTACTTATATGTAAAAATTTTGGATTTTCACCATGTATTTTGAGTACATTTGGAAGAATTTAAAAATTCACTATTCATGGTGAAAAATGAGGAAAAATCTATGGAAATTGCATGAGAAGTTTAGTTTGTGCTTTTGGAAGTTTAGTTTAGTGTTTTAGACTTAATTTTTGAAGTTATTGTTGGAATTTATTAAATTTTTAGAATGACACCAAGAATGAAGAGGAGCAAAATGCAAAGCCCCTTTCCATTTGAGTAAATTTATTAGTTCAAAAGCTCAAGATCAGTATAATGATGCTTTTAATCATGCAAATAGATTCAAGAAAAATGTCATAGAAATCTGGGTGGAGATGTGGAAGATTTAATTGTCCGCCGACAGTGGAAACAATTCTGTTGTTTTTCTGCTGTGGCGGTTATTTATGTTGTAAGGGAGTTCTATGCAAATCTTCCTGAAGCTAAAGAAAATTGAGTCATGGTTTGAGGGAAGTTGATACCTTTTTCGTCAGAGGTAATCAACTTGTTTTACTATTTACCACCGGATACATTATGTTTTTATGCAAATTATAGCTCTACTAAAGTGGAATTAGAAGAGATTATTTCTTACTTGACTGTTGGGAGAGGACTTTAGAAGATCAATAATGAAAGGAGAGTTAACTTCTCAACTTTAAAGCCATGTGTACCTTAAAAGGCCTGACACTATTTCATTTGTGGTCGTCTGCTTCTGATCAATCATATCAGTGAAGTGACTAGAGAAAGAGCTACATTGAACTATTATATTTAAGTGGGAAAGCTCATCAACATTGGAGCTTTGATCAGTCAGGCTATCATCAATTCTGCTACAACTGTTACAACTGCAGGTCTGGGATTTGTCTCTTTGATCTTTTCTTGGTGTGAGCAAACTGGAGTTAAATATGATAGCTGTGAGGAAGTGTTATTACCTCTAAAGCCCATCACTAAGGTGAATGTGAAGACTTATTCTGAGCATTCAATTTTTGGCTGGAGAGGAGGATTTTC
>NW_018232386.1:18977-19569 GCF_001263595.1 Phalaenopsis equestris | reverse complement strand
TACCTATGCTGCTTCTACATCTAGACCATCTATCTCACGTGCTTCTACATCTCGAGAGCATTTTGTTGAGACCCAAGATCAATTATTGTAGAGTATGATGGATAATATTAATTTTACCGTTGATAAGGTACAAAATTTAGAGCATTTTGCAGAGCATACTGATAGGTATAAGAGGAGAAAAAGTGATTTTGAAGAGAAATTTCACTCATCTATGGAGAGCCTTAGTAGAGGTAACTAAGGAGTGCAATTTTTTCCATATCTTAGATACCCTGATTATGAGCCTGCAAAAGTTTGGGATAGCGGTGATTCAGAGGATGAAGAGTAGAGCTGAGAGATTTATTTTATGATTGTAATATGATATGAACTATGTGGTCTGTGCTTGCTACATTTGCATTTATGTGTTGGTTTGAACTATATGATGTGGTTTGTACTTTTATGTTTAAGTGATAATTGTGATGTGATGTGTTTTCATGTTTTGGACTTGAGACATGTATGTATGTTTACTTGTTTAGATTTTGTGATGTGTGAGACTTTTATTTTATTTTTAATTGTATTGTAATGTTTGTGTTAGTTAGTAGTTTGTTTTAAAATT
>NW_018232386.1:14967-18871 GCF_001263595.1 Phalaenopsis equestris | reverse complement strand
CAAAATTTAATTTTACTCCTGTTTTTAGTTTTATACTTGTATCATTAGGGTTTAAAAATTCCTGTTATTATGTTATTTTAAATTTTCATTCATGCTTATATATATCTGATGCTAAATCTATTAAAAATTTAAGTTTGGGGGGGATAAAAATTATTTTCAAAACTGTAATTTTATTTGTTCTCAAATGAGCTAGAAGTGAATTTGATTTGAAAAGAAAAAAATTGATTATGTATATGAAGTTAGATTAAAGAAGTAAAATTCCATTTTCGAAATGAGTAAGGAAATTTGGCTAAATTTTTTAGTAATGAAAAAACACTTTAAGTTAAAAAGTTTTTAGATGAGAAAATGATTAATATAAGTAACTATCTTTAGTAAGAAAAATTGTATTTTTGAAAAATTTAGATAATTTAGACTTTTATTTTTAATACTTAAATTTCTTTTATTAAAATAATTTTTAAAATTGTTATTATATTTATAAGTAAAAGACTTATATCAAGACTTTGCTTTAGGAAAGGAATGTGGAACTCAAACTTATTAAAGGCCTATCCAGATATAGTAATCCTTGCCTGGAAAGAAAAAGAAAAAAAAAATAAAGAAAAGAAAAAGAAAAGAAAAGAAACAGAAAAAGAAAAAGATAAAAAAATTAGGAAGGAGAAGCTTCAGGATTAGTGTCTAATCAAAAATTGGTTTTACATTTGATCTTTTTAAAGCATAAGACTTGAAAAACTCTTAAGCTTATAGATATAATATAGTAAGTAAAATTATTTATAAGACTTGAGAAACTCTTAAGCTTATAAATATAATATAGTAGGTAAAATTATTTTTAATGAAAATTGTTAAGTGGGGATAATAAAAGAACTAAATTCTAAATTTGAAAAATCTACTATACATTTTTGAATTGGATAGAAACTCATATTTTCATTTTTCTTAACTTTAAGAATTTCTAAACTTTAAGTTTTACTGAATGTTTTTTCTAAATTAGACTGCTATATTTCTAAATCAAAATTTTAGTAACTCCTAAAGAAACTCATGAACATATCATACATATTTAGTTTTTAAGGTTTGAAATGTCACTTGAGGAAAAGTAACATTTAAAGTTTGGATGATTTTGATACACCTAAAATACATAGTGTTTTTAGACACATTTTTATACTTATTTTTGAGATATTGCGCTTTAATGGAAGGTATTTTTGTGCTTTTCTTGCAGATACAGGTAAAAAGGGTGAAAAATACTTAAATGAGTGAAAAAAGATCAAATTTGGAGCAAAAAGGTGAAAGATGTGCAAAAGAGTTTTGGCTCCTAAGCGCCAGATCCGACGCTTAAGTGCAGATTAAATAGAAAAGGTTGTGTCTAAGCGCCAGATGCCTAAGCGCCAGAGGCCCCGCGCTTAAGTGCCACTGGCAGTTATTGGCCAAGTAAATTCGGTTTCTACAAAATTTGAATAGTTTTTTGAGGCACTTATTAGCTTAATAGGTGGTTATAACCACTATGGAGGAAAATTATCATGAAAGTATGCATCTCTTTGGGAAATGCATCGAATCAAGACATATTTTGAAGAGAAACCAAGCCATCTTTTTGAAAAATTATGAAAGTAGAAGAGAGGACTTAGAAAAGAGTACTGAAAGTATTAGACATTTTTGAAAGTTCTCATTTCTGGAGTCAGTTCAGAGAGATTTTCAGGCACCACTTTTACTTTTATTTTATCCTTTTTGTTATTTTATTTTGAGTGATTATAAAAATAAGAGAATCAAAAGAACTTCAAGAGTTTGGTGGAGGACTTGAGATAAGTTTTTATCCTTTTGTTTTGAGACTACTTTTGGTTTTCATTAAGACTTGTTGTTGGTTTGATAATGATTTCTTCTTTTAAACTAAAGAGTGGTTTTGTTTTCTCCATGGATTATGAGTAATTTTTTTTATCTTTCTTCTTAAAATGATAAGTAATTGAGTTTTTGATGGAAGTCATGTAACGTATTGATCTTCAATCATGGAAGAAGTTGAGATGATTTAAAAACATGCACTTCATTTATTTCTTGATTTGGCCAATCCAGATGATTTGGCCAATCCAGATGTTAAAATTTGTTGTGAGAACATGTAAGAACCGGGCTGGTATTGTCTCAGTCAACAATTAGAAAGAATCACATGTCGTTTTATGAATGAGAATGTAGTTCATATGACAGAGTGAAAATAAATATGGAAATACTCATTGAAGGGTGTAGAGTTAGAGAACTTTAAAGTGATAGGTTAAAGCCCCCAACTTGGCTTATGATTTTAGGTTATGATACGAGAATGTTAGCCCCCAGGTGGAGGTCGAGACCTCTAGAGGGAGAGCTAGTTTTTCCCCTGCCTAGCCAGTTTCAGAACTTTTAAAACTTTGAATTAGCCAATGTTCTTTATAGCATCTCTAGTAAGGGTAATGAATATTATTGTTCTTTCTGACACAACACAATTTGGATACTTCCACAACAAAATTCCTATACTTATTACTGATTCATAATAAGAAGAAAAATATTTTCATATTTAGTGCTTTTCTTCTAAAGAAACTCTAATTATCTTTTTAAATTGTCATTGTTCTATCAAAATATTGAAAATGCAAAAAATATTTAAATTTTCATTACTGTAAAATCATCTTTAGTTTAGATAATTATCTTTTTATTAAATATAGAAAGTTTGATATTCAATAGTTCATATTGCGTATTCTCCGTGTGGGTTCGTATTCAGGTCTTAATCAAAAAGTTCTATATTACTTGATAACGATACGTATACTTGTGTAGCATCCCAATATATATAAATTAAAAGTTAAATTCTCTTTTTTATTCACATTCAAGTTTTTAGTTTTGTTGCAAAGTAAGGAAATATAAGTGAAATATAATCTGAATTATTGTTGTACTGTGCTTATTAGCAGTATCTAGGGATCAAGCACCAGAGATGACTTTTTGCGGATTATGGCTGTTCGGAATGAATTTTGAATGAATTTCAAAATGGACATTTGTTTTGAACACCCCATAGAGTGATTTAATGCATCTAAACACATTTTAATGTTCTTTTTGGAAGATGAGGAGAGTTTTAAAGGGGGCAACAAGAATAGTTTGAAGAGAGAGAGTGTGGTGTAAGATAGAGAGACAAAGAAAGTCAGAGACTTGGAGATTTTTTTAAAGGATTGTAAGAGGAGAGGGAAGGTGAGAGATTTTTTTTCAGTACACTTCTAAGGGAGAATTGAGAGTGCTTGTTAAGAGAGAAAGTTTTTGAGGGATTTTCTTGGGAATGATTGTGAGATAAGTTGTGGTCTTTTATTTCTTTATTTTGTAAACTTATTTTTATATATAAAATTTGTGTTTTGTCGTATCATTCTCGTGAATTTTGAGCAGTCTTCTTTCTCCTTCTCTTTACTTTGAGATATGGTTTTGTGAAGAATTGATTCTGTTTTATACAGTTTTAAATGTGAATAAGTTTTGATGATTTGAACTCTGAGAACTCTGATCTTCATTTACTTTTTGATTTGGCCATTGAAATGTTAAAATATGTTGAAAAACATATGTTCTAAAAGGGCTATGATTTCAAGAACATGGGGAGAATCAAATTTGATTCCATTAGAGCAGATGTCATCCATGTGGTTGAGTGAAAATAAATAGATAAATATACTTTGTTGGATGAAAAATTGGAGATTTTAAGGTGACCGATTAAATCCCGAATTTGGTCTAGTTGATTGGAAACTAATGTAAGATTGTTAGCCCTTCGGTGAGGGAGTAGTGGGAGCTTTGGAGTGGCAGTCGGTATCCTCCCAGCTTAAACACAAAATTAGGTAGGATTAGGGGGGAAATTGGCTTTTATGCGTCATAACATACGTAAATGGCTCCTTTCTCTATTTATCGGGACGGTGCTCCTATTTGACACAAAATAATTTTG
>NW_018232386.1:9823-14950 GCF_001263595.1 Phalaenopsis equestris | reverse complement strand
TTTTAATTTCTTCACAATCCATACACTCATTATAAAGGGGAAGGATGTTTTCTTAAAATTTGAACTCTTCATCACCAAAACTTTATTTAGTTTTCATAAATTTTACTTTTGAAAGTTTAGCAATTAGTTTAATTAACTTAGTCTTTTAAGTGTATTTTATTTAGCATTCACTCCTTTATTTTATATTAAAATTGCATACTTCATTTGGTTGCTTAAAATTGTAGTTTACATTATAATCTTAATAATTTACTTATAAGCATTTCCAACTTCCTTAATTTCTAGGACTACATTATAGCCCTTTATTACTTGAGCGATACGCATACTTGCATTATTTTTAGGAGGATTTGATAGTTTAAGGATTTTGAAAAGATAAAACTATTTTCACTAAAGTTATTTTTGTGGATATTAAATTACATATTTTCTATTATATCTGCTATGTGTATTTTGTAATATTGAAAAATATTTCCAAAATTAACACACTAAATCCACCCCTACATCAATCATCATTTGGCCATTATTGCTTCTAACCATGCTCCTCTTCTTTTTGAGGTGAGAAGAGTACTAAACCACACTTTTATCATTTCAGATTTTTAAATATGTGAATTTTTCATGATTCTTTCAAACAATTCAATTCTGATAATTGAAAAACATATGTGTTTAGTGATGTTGATTTCAAAATGTGGCAGTTGCATAAAAATATAACATGTTATCTGATACACCTAAAAATGACTATATTTTTATATACATTTAATATTTAATTTTAGTGATATTAAACTTTAAAGGAAGGTATTTTTTGGATTTTTGGTTTCAGGTATAAGAAATCGTTTTTTGGTGAGAAGGAAGTAAAAACGGTGCAATTTAGAAGCAAAACTAACAAGGAAGAAAATTCTGACCTGACACATTTTGATATGTCTTTCTATACTTAATCCCATCTACATTTATTACATATTTTTGAATGAAGTTATAATTCAAGAAAATGTTTTTTTTCATACTTATCTTGTAGTTAAAACTTTTAGGAGTTAAACAGAACTAAAATAGAGAGAAATGGAGCTGAAATGGAGCTTAGCAGAGCGAAACGGTGGAGCTGCTGCAGGGTGGCGCTAATGGCACCCAAACTGGCACCAATGGTGCTAGAATCTAGAGAAAAAGTGCCAAAAAGGTCCAAAATTTTCATCAATGGTGCCAAAAATGGTTATTCCACCAAATAAATTGAATTTGAACAAATTTTGAAGGGGTGTCAAGGGAAACTCTTGGAAATTCATCTCTACATTATAAAATAGTGATTTTATGACTGAAAAAGTGTGTGTGTGTGTGTGTTAAAAAAAAGGAGGAATGTTTAAATATCTTAGAGTAAGAGGAGAAATGTAGATTTCTACCTTTTTTTAGAGAGATTGGAGAGGATATTTTGAGAGAATCTATAAGGGTTTATACTAGCATTGCATGGATTAGCGAAAGACTTCGTGGGAGAGATCTTCATCTTTCTTTCAAGGGAAAATAGCTAAGTTTTTTGTTCTTTATTATCTTATGATTTTGTAAACACATATCTAGTGGATTTTTTTTGATGTAATGAAGTTTTTTATTGTGTTTTATTTGTTCTTTGTGAGTAGTTTTTCTTACTCTTTCATCTTGTTAGGAAATAGTGGCATGAGAAGATTATGTCATTTTTTTTCATTTTACTTTTCTTTTACAATGTGTAAAATTCATGTTTACGATTTTGGGATGCATGTTAGTATGTGTTTTAATTATAAATGTGATGGATTTTACTTGAACTTCATTTACATTGCAATTCAGGCATGTTGTAATGTTAAGATTTATTGTGAAACATAAGATCCGAGAGGGCTATGCTTTTTACAACTAAGTAAGAATCATATTTGATTTCATGAATGAGAATGTAGTCTATGGGCTTGAGTGCAAATAAATAGGGAAATATACTTTTTTGGGCGTAGAATTGGAGATTTTATGGTGAAGACTAAAATCCTCAATTTGGTCCAGGTGTTTGGAAACTAAAGCAAGCTGGTAGCCCTCATGCGATGGGAACGTGGGAGGTCTTGAGTGAGAGCCAGTATCCTCCTAGCCTAATTGTAGATTTAGGGAATAAACTTTAGATTAACCAATATTATTTTTTTCTTGTAAAAAAAGAGAAAGAATAGAATTTCTCCTACTTGTCACATCATAATAATTAATGTATCTCATTCATATACATTGTCCAATTCACTACTTAAGAATAATAGTTTTTAACATCTCAAAATTCTCCAAACAAATTCATCCAGAACTGGTTATATTTAAAATTAATATTTTTATTTAAGAGTAGTTATTGGTTGTTTTAAACTTAAGACTTACCTTTAGGAGTACTTGTTAGAAAACCAACTTAAATTGACCTTCCAAAGTAAAGACTGATGTAGTATACTATAATTGGCTTTTGGCCAGAGGAAAATATGTTGAGATTTTCATACCTATTTTATACTGTTTTTTATGATATTGCACTTTAAAGAAAGGTATTTTTGATGTTTTATTGCATGAATGATAAAATAGGGTCATTAGAGAGAAAATATGCAAAAAGAAGTGAATTTGGAGCGAAAAGAGCCAAAATATTAAGAATTGAACTAGGGCGCTGACGACACCATCGACCCCGCCAATGACGAGATTTTCCCGAGACTCTAAAATTAATTCATTAAGAAGTTCCATCAACGGCGCCCTCAAGGCCGCCTACGGAGAGCTCGGCGGTTATGTCCAACTAGCTTTGGATGAGGACAAATTCTGAAGGAATGCTTAGGCAACTCTTGGGAAAGCT
Source organism: Phalaenopsis equestris (assembly GCF_001263595.1). Classification (NCBI taxonomy): domain Eukaryota; kingdom Viridiplantae; phylum Streptophyta; class Magnoliopsida; order Asparagales; family Orchidaceae; genus Phalaenopsis; species Phalaenopsis equestris. Next base: position 12,159 of record NW_018232386.1, on the reverse strand, counting down.
CATCCACAACTTTAAAAGAAGATTTTGGCCAAAAATTAAGAGACTCTAGAGGTCCCAGAGGTTAGAGAGGTTCCATTAGTGTATAGAGAATTTAGTAGGGTGTCAAAAGTTTAGGGTTAGATTGTAAGGAATTCTCCGAGAGATTGTAAGAGTGGAGGGAAAGTGAGAGATTTTTTCCTCTTTATCGCTTCAAAGAGGTATTCTGTGTGCTGTAAAAAGGAATGCTGTGTGCTATAAAGAAAGGAAGAGATTCAGAGGAACTTCAAGGAGTTGTCTTGGGGAGAAATTAGAGATAAGTTTATTTATTATTTTAATTTGTATGTCTTCGCTTTTATATATGCATTTCGAGTTTTATTGTGTTTTCCCCATGAGATCTGAGTAGTTTTCTCTATCTTTCTCCTTGTCTTGAGATTCGTGAAATGGTGATTTGAATTGGTGAAGTCATGAAAATGTTAAAAAAATTGTGATGATCTTTTCACTTCGATCTTAATTTACTTTCAATCTGGCCAATTGATTTAGTAAAATATGTTGAGTTTTACAACTAAAGTGAAGATTACATCCAAGATTCAGGGAGGTCAAAGCCCTTGGAAGTTGGGTGCAAATAAATAGGAAAATAAAATTATAGGGCGTAGAATTGGAGATTTTAGAGTGACAGACTAAAATTGCCAATTCAGTCCTATCGTTTGGGTGTTGAAGTGTAGATGTTAGCCCTCAGGCAAGGGGAACATGGGAGCTCCGAAGTGAGAACTTGTATCCTCCTAGCTTATCCATAGATTCAGTAAACAAGCATAAGATTAGCCGTTGTTCTTTATGCCTGGAGTAAAGGGTAAAGAATAGGTATGCTCCTATTTCACACAATATAATTTGAATTGATTCACTTTATCCATTCACTATAATTTCTTGACAAGGAGAAGGATGCTTTCTTATATATTAAATATTATATTAAAAACTTCATTAGTACATTTAGTTATTTAATAGTTATTAAAATTACATCTTTATTTCAATTGCCTATTAGTGACAGATAAGCAAATTGAATTTTGTTGTTGCGATTAAAGTATTGCTTTTCTAAAATCTTAGTTCATAGTTCTAATATTACTCCCTGTGGGATCGATATCTATGACTTCATTAGAGCTCTAAATTACTTGAGCGATATGTATACTTGCGTTGATAAGTGTGACTTTACAATTATTGAATATTTATTAATCCATATTTATCGAATCTATAACTGTTATTAAGTTTTGGTACAGTTGGTGAGGAATTAAATTTTTTAGCAGAAGTATTAAATACTTATATTTTTAAGCATATATAAAGTCGCGGTCAAGTTTTTGGCGCAGTTGCGGGGGAGTAAACAAAATTTACAATCAGAGTAACAGACAAATTAGGATTATTAGAAAATTTTTACTTGAAATGCAACTCATTTTCATATTTAATTAATTATATTACTATGTATTGATTTCAAATTGTATGCGTAAATTTGGACCTATAAATCTTATACTACGATTCAAAATTAGAACGCACTGATAGAAAGATTAGAAGATTGAGAAGAGAACCTAGAAATTTTGATACAATGGAAAACAACCTAAACAATCAAAGAATAGAGAATGAACACCAACCTAGACCCCTACGAGATTATGCAAATCCTACAACAGACAAAATTCACTTGTCTATCCAAAATCCTGATGCAGCTGCAAATTCATTTGACCTTAAACCTGCTTTTATCCAAATGGTACAAAACGATCAATTCAGAGGTACACCAAATGAAGATCCTAATTTACACCTTGCTAGTTTCTTAGAATTGTGTGTTACTTTTAAATATGACAGAGTCTCAAACGATGTTGTTAGACTTAAACTTTATCCTTTTTCACTAAGGGATAAGGCTAAGATGTGGTTAAATTCATTAGCTCTAGGATCTATTAGAACTTAGGGAGAACTGTCACAGAAATTTCTATCCAAAAATTTCCCTCCATCCAAAATTGCTAAACTTAGAAATGACATAACATCGTTCTGTCAGATTGATTGAGAGTCAATATACGAAGCTTGGGAGAGATTTAAAGATCTTCTTAGGAAATGCCCTCATCATTCGTTACTAGATTGATTGATAATTCAAACTTTTTATAATGGATTAGTGGGATCACTTAGATCGATTATAGATGCTGCGGCTGGTGGTTCATTAATGTCAAAACCTGTTGATTAGGTTTATTCATTAGTAGAAGAGATGGCTACCAAAAATTTTCAATGGCCCTCTGAAAGGTTAAATCCAAAAAGAGTAGCTAGTGTCCATGATTCTGATGCAATATCTATGTTGGCTTCACAGATTGCTGCAATATCAAAGAAAT
>NW_018232386.1:8263-9414 GCF_001263595.1 Phalaenopsis equestris | reverse complement strand
GGAACTGCTATTAAGAATATTGAAAATCAATTAGGGCATATCGCTACTGCGCTTAGTAACCGAACATTAGGAACTTTTCCAAGTACTGTGGAACCAAATCCTAAAGATCAAGGAAAATAACAGATAAAAGCGATACAATTACGAAGTAGAAAATAATTGGAAATGAGAGTGCAAAAAGAAACAGAAACTGAAAAAGGGAAAGTGGATCCCGAGAAAGAAAATGATCATGAATACCCAGATTTAAAATATCCATTTACACCAATGAAGATTACTGTGGAGAAACCTCCACCACCGTTTCCTCAAAGATTGAAGCAACACAAATAGAATAAATAATTTTCCAAAATTTTAGAAATTCTTAAGAATTTAGTTGTAAATATTCCCTTCGTAGAAGATTTAGAGTAAATAGCCAATTATGTAAAATTTATGAAAGGTCTGAAAAAGAAAAGGAAGTTCATGGACAATGAAACTGTTGTACTTAGCAAAGAGTGTAGTGCAATTATTCAAAAAAAGCTTCCTGAAAAATTAAAAGATCCTGGTAGTTTCACTATACCGTGTGTTATCGGTGAAAAATTTTATAGAAGAGCTTTATGTGATTTTGGAGCCAACATTAATCTTATGCCTCTATAAATTTTCAAAAGATTAGGATTAGGAGAAGTCTCACCTACTTTTGTAACACTTCAGTTAGCAGATCGTTCGGTTACATATCCTATGGGAGTTATAGAAGATGTGGATTTCATTGTTTTAGATATGGAGGAAGATAAGGAAATGCCTATCATTTTAGGGAGACCATTTTTAGCTACTGGAAAAGCTATGATAGATGTTCAAAAAGGAGAATTAACGATGATAGTTAACGATCAAGAAGTATTTTAACATTACGAAATTTATGAAATACCCTTCTGTTGAAATAGATAATGAATGTTTTTGCATGGAAATTAGTGAACATCTATTGAATGAACATTTTAAAGAACATTTTGAAGAGAAAGGACATTTGAAGAGAGTGATGAAGTTATTTTGGACGAATTAGAAAATGAAGATATAAATTATGTTTAGGAAAGATTTGAGATGCTGGATATTATGGAAAATGCTGATAAGAATTTAGTTCCATCAATTATAAAACCACCTGAACTTGAGTTGAAAATATTGCCTAGCCA
>NW_018232386.1:7370-8065 GCF_001263595.1 Phalaenopsis equestris | reverse complement strand
GTATTTGCATTGATTATAGAAAATTAAACACTGCCACCAGGAAAGATCACTTCCCTTTACCTTTTTTAGATCAAATAATAGGTAAACTTACTGGGAACAAATATTTTTGTTTTTTAGATGGTTATACTGGTTACCATCAAATTCTATTTCTCGTGAGGACCAAGAAAAGACAACATTTACAAGTTCTTTTGGAACTTTTGCTTTTCGAAGAATGTCTCTCGAATTATGTAATGCACCTTCAACATTCCACAGATGTATGATGTCCATATTTAGTAAGTTAATTGATGATGGATTGGAAGTATTTATGGATTATTTATCTGTATTCAGAACATCATTTGATGCATGTTTAAATTATCTTGAAGAAGATTTATAGTTATGCGAAAGAACTAATTTGGTTCTGAATTGGGAGAAATGTCAATTTATGGTTGCAGGAGGAATTGTATTAGGGCATAAAATTTCTGAAGATGGTATGGAAGCAGACTTTACAAAAATTCAAGTTATGTCTAAACTAACACCTCCTACTAATGTAAGAGAGGTTAGGAGTTTTCTTGGGCATGTTGGTTTTTACAGGCATTTTATTAAAGATTTTTCAAAAATTACCAAACATTTATGCCAACTTTTAGAAATGGACAAGAAATTTAAATTTACTTAAAGTTATTTAAATACCTTTGAGTTATTAAAGAAAAAATTAATCA
>NW_018232386.1:6904-7232 GCF_001263595.1 Phalaenopsis equestris | reverse complement strand
TAGAAAACTAGACATGGAACCCTCACCATTAGAAATTCCAAACTCTTCTCTACTCAGCTTGAAGTTCCACATGTTGGTCTCAACCTCTAAATACTTAGTAGGTGGGGTCACTATGGGGGAAACTCAAGATGAGTCACCTTTAGGACTGCTGGAACTTAGGGTTAACCCTGGTTGTGGTCTGGAGCTAAGGCATTCAATATACTCATATAAACCCACATTCACTCACAACCCTAAACTCAAATTTTTAGCCTAGATCCCTTGATTTTTTTTGGATACTCATGTAGATGGTCCCCTAAACCTACTAGCCCTAGGGCTATGGTTTAGCTGA
>NW_018232386.1:6334-6866 GCF_001263595.1 Phalaenopsis equestris | reverse complement strand
CTGTGGCTTGTTGGTGATGAGTGGTACCTCAAATATACCAAAATACCCATCTTGGCCTTTTTTCCCTTAAGCACCCCCAAATTACCAAAATACCTCTCCATAGCTCAAAATCCAAAAAATTCCAAAAATTCCTAGAAAACTCCAATAAATCCTAAATATTCTAAATTTCATTTTTTTCAACTACCACATGACCCAATTTGGCCAATTTGACCATCTTTATCAAAAATCCCCAAATTCAACCCAAATGTCCATCAATTGATCTCAATTGACCCCAATTCCAATCCTAAACTAAAATTAACTTCTTATAAGACCAAACTAAACAAAATCCAAGCTCAATCGGTCCATGATTTGAGCTCAATTTTGATTTGGGTCAAAACCCCAATTTTGACCATATGACCTATTCTCACCAAATTGAACCCATAGCCTAGTCAATTGGCCTCAATTAATGTTGAAAAATCTTTATAACATTCATATACATCAAAATCAACCATCAATTAGCCTTGCTCAAGTCTCAAATCCATTTGATTTTGGC
>NW_018232386.1:4076-6191 GCF_001263595.1 Phalaenopsis equestris | reverse complement strand
TTCAATTGAACTCAAAACCACTTCCATCCTTCACCAAAGTTGTTCCTTATGATCATCTACACCAAATAAAATATTTATTTGGGTCAATTGGCATGGATAACCTAGACCAAACCCAAGTTTTGGTCATTTGCACCGACTTGGACCCATGCACTAAATGTGATCTAACCACCATAAAGTCACCAAATTAACTCCACCAAAACCATTAGTTGGACTTAGTGACCAGTCCAAACACCATGAAACCACCTAAATCAAGCCATGGACCAAAGGTCTCCCAAATTAAGGGATTGTATTTCCAAAAATGCACATGCTTAAGATATCTTTGCCAAATCAAAGCACATTTGCATTAAATTGTTGTGATGGATTCCTCTGGGTTCTCTGAGTTCCTAGCCACCTCCCCCTGGCCGGTCGACCAGTTTAGTGGCCGAAAAAGCTCAAAACCAAGATCCACTCCCATGGCACCTCACCCAAATCAAATCTAGAGGCCAGCTCATCCAAATCAATTTGAAGAGCTCCTCTGCCCTCCACCTAAGCACCACGCACCCAACCCCATGCCCTGCGAGCCACCCCATGGCCATTTTTATAAAAACTCACCTCGCACAGCCATGGGAGGTGTTCAGATATTTTCTTAGAGAGGCCTCTTTAAACTTCACACGCACCAAACTTCACACAGAGCTTCCCTAAGATCCCCACAGTGCATTCCGACCATTTTCCCTCACCCATTCCCTTCGTCGGAGCTCAATTTTGAGCTTGAAACCTTGCCGGAAACCAGGACAGAACCCAACACACCTCCACAGTCCACCAAACTCAAATTAACTTCACCCATACCTTCACAGCAGTGAAAGAAACCAAAACCCCCTAAAATCCCCCTCCTACATACCCTCTACCATAGCTCTAGACCAACACCCAAATTCGGTCGTGATCGAATTCTTACTTAGGCCTTACGCCAAAACAAGGGGCTCGATCCCTAGCCTCCTTGAACCCCAACGAACGTGTCGAACCCCTCGTATCGAAGCTTCACTTCTCAGAGCTAAGGTATAAAACCTCACCTCATCTCGAGCCTACCTAATACACCTCCACACTCCACCAAACTTCAATCGCTTGTGCCCACACCTTCACAAGAGTGAAAGAAGCCAAAGCCTCATCAAATCCCCCTTCCACAGAGCCTCTACCATAGCTCTAGACCAACACCTGAAATCGAGTTTGGTCGGATTCATACCTAGGCCTTATACCAAGACCAGGGACTCAATCCCTAGCTTCCTTGGACCCCAACGAACGTGCCGAGAACCTCTAATTGAAGCCTCCCTTCTCAGAGCAAAGGTATAAAACTCCTCTTTCTCCCGAGCTCATTTTGATTCCCCATTTACTTAGGTTCAATTTTATGGTACATTAATTGTATGGATGTGTTCGTCTCACTTAGACGAGTCCATAGGATCAAACCTGAGGTGATTTGGTTGAGACTATGCTGAGATCTTAGGGTTTTAGTGTGGACGGTCACGGGATCATACTATCGGGGACGATGACGGGGAGCCGTCTGATCAAGCGTGTATCAAACAGATGGGGGAGATCAAGCCGGACAACGCTTTGGGACATAAACAACGGGCCAAGTCAGCAAGCTACGTGGACGGTGGCGTCCAATCAGAGCGCGCCATGCATGCCTTCGGAGCCATCGTAGGTTGAGGTGGAACACGCGGTTTAAATTGATAAATGGGGCTTTTTTCCTTTTTACTTAAATACCCCTAACTTAGAAAATTCATAACTTTGTGTAGAAAAATCATAGAAATAAAAATAAATGTACCCTCTTGCTCAGTGAACAAAGGAGAATAATGTGGATTTGATGCATATTTTATTTTTTTAATTAATTAAACACTGATTTAAATCATTTTATTTCTTTGATTCCCCATGCATATTGATACAGGACCTTGGCTTGAAATTTAAGCATGTTGTAGCCTCTGCTAAGGGTAACATCCTCTGATTTTTTCCAAAGTTAGAAGAGCTTCCTATACAGAGATCCATATTTTTCAAGTTATTCCACATTATTTCTTCAAAATAATCATGGAAATTAGCATATTGATTAGAAAATCCTAAGAAAATTTTGGAAGGTCCACCATGACTAGA
>NW_018232386.1:2826-3715 GCF_001263595.1 Phalaenopsis equestris | reverse complement strand
AATGATATTTAAAATAAAAACTTGATTTTTTAGCCTATTTTAAATATTTGAATAATTAAAAATCCATAAAAAATCACAAAAATAATAAAACTCATGGAAAATTTCTAAATTGCTTCCTAATCACTTATGAGCAATTAGAATTTTTTTCCTAATTGCCTAAATAAAGATATTGAATTTCAAAGCTTAAAAATAATTTTTTTAAAAGGCTAAAATTGAGTTTACACTAAAATAATCCCAATAAATCAAAGAAAATTCAAAAAAATATCAAATTTGCTCCTCTAAGTTTTATAACCTTAGAGAGATTTTTCAAAAATAGAAAACATAATTTTCACCATTTAAAACATTTTATTTTTATTAAATAACCAAAAATTTAAAATAATTCTAATAAATCACAAAAAATTCAAAAAATTATGAAATTTGATCCAATGGCTTACCTAGTCTAAGTCTATCTCCAGTAAAAATTTTAAGGGATTAGAATTTACCTTGGTCAAGTTAGGAATTTTCTTTGAAAAATCCTATTTTTGCCTGAAAATAATTATATAAATTAAATTAAATTTTCAAAAATCAAATTTTCTCCTCTAATGTTATAATTGACCCATTAATGAGGTAAAATAAAAATTTCAAAGTCATTTGGATTAAATTTGATGAATTATGAAGTGTTAGAGACTTAGGGGCAAATGTGTAATTTTGGAAATTTAGTCTTAATTAACATTTAGGCTTACTTCAATGAGGGAAATGGGCAACCTCTTATCTTAATTTGGTTGTTTGAAACACATAATTAGAAGAAACCAACCTCACTTTTCAATTGAAAAGATAAGTTAATAAATTTCTAAATTATTAAAATTTGGAAGTTTATTAAAATTAAATGATCCTCGACTTAAGGGTATGA
>NW_018232386.1:737-2112 GCF_001263595.1 Phalaenopsis equestris | reverse complement strand
AGGGTTAGGAAAACCACCAGAACTTACTTTTCCTGCTCTTCATAAACTGCCTTAACAAGCATTTTAAGTTTCAGGTGGTGGAACAAGAAGACTCGCCAGGTACACTTTTACAGTTTTCAGCGTTGTCCTTCTTGTACTTGGATACTATACTTTTATACCTATAAATTTGCATGCTAAACAAAGATGTCACCTTGCATGAAAACTAAAATCATCAGGATAGCCACATAATCATAACCAAAACCAAAACTAAAATCAACCAAGATAAAATCCACCGCCACAACATTCAAAATATAAAACAACTCAAAATTTAATTAGAAACATCACACAAAACTACAACTTCAACTAAATTAAGACATCTCTATTGGATGATCGGGAATCCCTCGGAGGAGGTAACCTACGGTTGCTAACGAGGCTTTCCACAGTTTAAAGGAAATTATGGAACTCATTAAGTTGAGTTTAGTAAGTTCATTTGGACTAATTGAATCAAATAAAAAATAGTGGTGTCCGAACGAGGGAACCGTAGGATCCTAACCGGTGTCACTCTAATAATCTTTAATATGCCCTCATAAAATTTAAAGAACTTAAACCATAGGGCCACCTGATTTGATATTATAACTTGACATGCTAGAAAACGCAAACTCGTCACGGTAAGGAACTTGGAGCTAGCATGGTGTGCAGCACGACCATCTTCAACAGCAAAACCTTTCTTCCCCAGGTAAACTAATCTTCCTTCCTTAGACTTAAACAAAAAACCATAAGATTTCATGGTTGCTTGCTTATGCAACGTAAATCCTCACCTTACCTTTAGGCCTTTGCATAGCCTTGCTATACAATATAAGTCCTAACTCTTTTTAGGATTCCGAGATTGTCTTTTGTCACGACCTAAATCCTCATATCTTTTAGGCTATTTGCGTGATCGTTTCACACAAATATAAGCCCTAACTAAATAAGATTGGCAGGATGAAACACTTAAATATTTCTCCTCAAAACTGAAGCCAAACATTAGGATAGCTTGGGAAGTCACTGAGGTTCTCCTATGGATCCATGACATCCCTTAGTTCTTCTTCCTTTGGATTCTACATTAAAATTTCCAAATTTGAACCAATCTCCTTTCACACCTCTACGTTTGATTTCTTTGAAGAGTCCTCCCCTTTGAAATTCCTTGAAGATAATTTTTCTTGATTTTTATCGAGAGTCTTCTTAGGTGGCTTTGGTCATTTAAGATGTAATTAACTATAGGGGCTTGTCCTTATAGTCCGAACCCAGCTTAATATAAACCCTATTTAATCCTTTATATTAAATAGGGGAACTTGTCGGTAAAAATAAAGGTTTTGCAGACCTAACAGATGTGTTTATCCTTTGGGATAGCTTTAGG
>NW_018232386.1:0-615 GCF_001263595.1 Phalaenopsis equestris | reverse complement strand
ACCTAATTGGGAGAAACCATTTGAACTAATGTGTGATGTTAGTGATTATGCTATTGGAGCTGTCCTTGGACAAAGGTATGAAAAGATTTTTAAAGTTATATACTATGCTAGTAAAACTCTTAATGATGCTCAAATTAACTATACTATTACTAAAAAAGAGTTACTAGTCATTGTGTATGCTTTAGAAAAATTTAGATCTTATTTAATTAGAGCTAAAAGTGTTGTGCACACTAATCACTCTGCTATTAAATATCTGATGCAAAAGAAGGATGTCAAACCAAGGTTAATTAGATAGATACTTTTGATGCAAGAATTTGATCTTGTGGATATTATTAGAAAGGGAACTGATAATCAAATTGATGATCATTTATCGAGACTAGAAAATCATGAATTATTTGACACTGACAATGAAATTACAGACAGTTTCCCTTATGAACAACTTTATAATATTAATGAGTGGAAAATACCATGGTGTGCTGATATTGTTAACTATATTGTAAGTGATATTTTGTCACCTATGCAGACACTGCAACAAAAAAAATTATTCATGATGCGAAATCATATTTTTGGGATGAGCCTTATTTATATAAATAATGTAAGGATCTGATTATGAGA
>NW_018232385.1:0-3509 GCF_001263595.1 Phalaenopsis equestris | reverse complement strand
GATGGCATGCAAACAGGATCGCAGAATTCCCCTTTTTGTGGCTGTGGGACACTCTCGCGTCTGTCCACTATAGTTTTTATATAGGAGTAAAAATTTACGTTTTGTCATGCATTATTGACGCAGGAGCTTACTGTAAAAAAAAAAATTGTGATGCCATTAGCATCTACACTACCACAAAAATATTAGTCATGAGAGACATGCCAAAATAATCCCATTTTCCGTTGTTATGCTTTATTTCCTATTATCTTTAATTCCTTTGTAATCATTCTCTATATAAGTGTTGTATTAGGGTTTGAAAGTTAATTTTTTGTGTGTTTTGTATCGGGGTAACCTTCAACATCTCTTCTTCCCTTCGAGGGCTTTATCCTAGTGTTCCAAGTGGTGTTTTGGCAGTATCTTGATTTCCATATCCTCATTTATCCTTCCCCCATCATACCCCGTCGCTCCACGTCATCCTTCCCTACTGTCGCTGCCCCTAGGAGGACAATTTTTTCACTGCATTCTTCCTATTCTAGCCCTTCTTGCTCATTGCCCTTGTCTCTGACATCAACCCCTTCTTGCTCTGCTGCCCTCCTGCTTCGCCCATTCACTGTTGTTTTTCCGAAAAACAATAAATATGTTATTTTCTTGTTGTCCTTTGGTTGTTCCCGCCTTTCCTACCACGCCCCACTACTTGCTTGCCACCACTCCTACTGCCCTTACTGTCTTAGCATTCAGCCTAGTTGCCAATGCTATTCCGCCCCTCCTTTGGCTATTCCAACCACCTATAACCCCATTTTTGAGTCATTTGCCTTCACTCTCCAACCAGCTAGCCGACCTCCACCACCCATGAGTCAAGCCCTAGTGTGAGTTTGTGTCGTGTTTGTTGTAATTTTCTTTTCTAGTGTGTTGATTGTAACCACTTATTTATTTTCGGCAATAATAAATGTTTTTCTTTAGATGGTTTGAGTTAAAGTTAGTGTCATTTGGTATCAACGCTAGTCTAATCCTAGTCCTATCATAAAGTTTTCTAGTATCCGTTTTCCACCAAAACTTTTTTCTTATTTCCAAACCATTGCCAAACTTTGACCTAACTGTAATTTTTCTTTGTTGTTTTACAAAACCAACAACCTTAAATAAATTCTTTTCAACCTCTTTCACCTCATAACTCTAAACCCTAGCTTGTCATCTAGGAGATACATGCCCGAGCCTACCCGGAAAAAAATAGTGTGAGATCTTCCGGATTTAACGAAGACTTGTGGGCGTTGAGGATGAAACTCATTGGGAGATTACCCCCCTCGACTGTGTTCTGGAGAGTCGAAGGGGAGAACTTAAGAATTTGAAGATGAAGCATGAGATACAGTGCTAGTTCTTACCAGCTTACTACAGACAGAATGTCAAAATCCTAGATTCAGAAGTGGAGAGACCACATCACCGAACGACCACTACATCTTGCAGACAGAGTTTAATCTCAGGATCTTACAACCAGAGTGCCCCCGAAGAATACCCAGATGACCTCATCAGAGGAAAAACTAATTCATAGTGAAGAACAAGTGGAACTAATCCGCATCACTAAATTTGTCATAGCCATGAATTATTAAAAAAATTAGATAGTTATATAATTTTATATATATATATATATATATATATATAATTTTATATGGGGATTTGGGCACGTTGAATCATATCGCACAACCTGGCGGGTGATGTGTTTCACTTAGTAGGTTCTTTGAAAAATTGGATAATGACACATTAGAAACTGATGACGGTGAGAACACAATGGTGTAGGAACAACTTCGAGTTGGGGGGAAAAGATGCACATAGGCCTGTGGGAGTCTCCAACTGACTTCACAGTGAGTGTCCAAGACAGTCATGGGTTTGAGGAGTGGACACTAAAGGCATGGCAACTCTAGATGAGAAAAATTCAGATCATTCAGGTCTATAAACTCATTCTTGATCCCTAATGAGTGAGGTCCAACATGTCAAAAAAGAGACCCTTTTGTGTTTTGCTTGGAAAATTACATAAAATTATTCAGATGTTAGATTCAGTTGGCATCAAATGACCAGACAGGAAGGGTGAACCCCAGCCTTAAAATTTGTCTTATGAGCTTGATGGAGAAGGAAATTCTTTAATGGGATCCAGGTCCTATTAGTGAAGAAGATGCCTCTCCTGAGTGGTCGCTAGTGAGATTGGTGCTGCTAGCTGCAGTTTTTACCCCGGAAATAATTCCTTCTTACATACTTGTTTATAAGATACACTTCGAGAAGTACGAAGAGTGAAAGAAATCAATTACAGGTTTAATGGCTCGAGGCTTAGTTTGTGAGAATACTCATCCACGTCCAGTTCCAATTACGATTGTTCCAAAGCAGGATCAATATATATTCTATCAAGTTATGCTTTGGAATGCCAACGCCAATAGGATTGACATAAGAGGAGATTACATTGGTTCTTTCACCTTCAATGTAGCCGACCTGATGTTATATGGTGAACCCCCGTCTTGAAATTTTGCCTTAAGAGCTTAATATGGAAGAAAATTCTTCAATGGGATCCAAGTTTTATTAGTGAAGCAGAGGTCTCTTTTAAGTGATTTCTACTGAGAGTGGTGCAGGTTGTCATAGATTTCACTCTAGAGTTAATTCCTCTTTACTTGTTTATCAAATACACATGTACAAGTATGAAAAGTGGAAGTAATTGTAGATTGAGTGGATCGAGGCTTGGTTCGTTAGGATACGCATCCACGTACAGTTCCAGTTATGATTGTTCCAAAATAAGATTGATACGTCTTCTATCAAGATGTGTTTTGGAATGATAGCGTCAACATGATTGACTTAACGGGAGATTACAATATTTCTGTCACCTTCAATGTGCTCGGTTTAATGTCATATGATGAGGAGATAGAAGCTTCAACGGGCATGATTGGGGTTAACTCCGGTATTATTTGGTATCAATGCTAGTCTAACCTAGTAGGATATGCTAGTATCCGCCTTACTCTACCAATTTTTTTTCCTATTTCCAAACCATAGCCGATCTTTGACTTAACCATAACTTCCCCTACTGATTTACAAAATCAATAACCCTAAATCTAATTTTTTCACTCTCTTTCACCTCCTAACTCAAAACCCTAGTCATGCTACCAAGAGATACATGCCTAAGCCTACCTGGGAAGAGATATAGTTAGAGATCCATCGATTTCAGTGGAGGCTTGCTAACATTGAGGATGAAACCCATTGGGAGATTACCCTCATCCGTGATTTGGAGAGTCGAAGGGGAGAACATTAGAATTCAAAGATGAAGCAGGAGTTATAACGCTAGTTCCTACCAGCTTACTATAGATAGGATGTTCAGACCCTAGCTTTAGAAGTTAAGAGACCACATCACCAAGTGACCATCACATTCTTACAAACAGAGTTCAACATCAGGATCTTATTGTTAGATGAAACCCAAAAGAAAACCCAAGATGACCTCGTTAGAGGAAAAACTTTGGAGTGGAGAACGGTGAAACCAATCTGCATTCTTTAATCTGTCATAG
>NW_018232384.1:5897-8932 GCF_001263595.1 Phalaenopsis equestris | reverse complement strand
AAAGAGTGGGAGGAAAGGAATACAATAACAGTAAGCTGTGGGGGCGGATTCCTACAACAACAGTTGATTTTCGGAGTTGTGAGATATATACTAGTTGTTTTGGTATATATATATATATAAATCAAATAGAAGAACGATTGACGAAGCGAAAAATAGAACGAAAAAAAAATTTATACCAGAAAACATTAACACAGTGGAACACACAGATTTACGTGGTTCGACAAATTGCCTACGTCCACGGAGTTGCAGATGATTTTACTACTTGAGGAATTTAAACCAGTTAATCGTCTCGATTTACAAGATGAATCCCTCACGTCGTTGTTCTCTCTTCTCTCTCTTCACCGAGATACACCGAGATACACCGAAGAAGATAAACTTACAAGAGAAATAAACCCAATTTCTCTTCTGCCATAAACCACAAAAAAGAGGCTAATAGAGAACAGTTTTCTTCTTCTTTCTTCTTCCTTCTGCCGTAAGGAACTACTTCTTACGATTATCTTTTTCTACCCCGAGGAAACCCAAGGAACCTCTATCCTGAGGAAGCCCGAAGAACTCTTCCTCTATCCCGAGGAAGCCCGAAGAAGAACACCAAAATCGTGACTGAGGAACCTAAGGAGAGCCATCTGAAGCTTTTATCACGAACAAGAAGGGAACTGTCGCGGCAGACGCGACTCTTCGCGAAATAACGAACTGTTCGTGATCGAGCGAGAGACATGAGCGGGTTTCGCGATCGGGAGCGGGATCCTGTAGCGGGAGCGAGAGAATTCGGGGCGGGAGCGGGAAATTATCGGGCTCCAGCGCTAACAATGTCCCACTTGGAGACCGATACACAAGCTACAACATCTCATTCCTCGAACTGATATCCTCCACTGGCGGTGTCGCCCTTTTCTTCGAACATGAATCCTCCACCTTTGCAACTCAAAGCACTGTTTTCACTCCAGAAGACCAACTGAAGTTGTGCATAACTTCAGTTTCTTAAGAGTATTCATTCAACATATCAGCAGAGTTCACATAACTTTGCACCTCTCTGAAGTTGTGCACAACTTCAGTTTCTTAAGAGTAATCAGTCAACATATCAGCAGAGTTCACATAGCTTTGCACCTCCAAGTTATTTCCTGATTCTTGTCTTTGCTTGTAACTCCCAGTGCATGGGCAGTATCCTGCTTCTGCTAAAATCCTTTTTTAACAAATCTAGCCTTGTACCCCTTACTGTCATCAAGTTCAATCTTCACTTGATACACCCACTTGTGTAATGCATTCTTTCCTGGTGGAAGTTCTGCCAGCTCCCACTTGCTCGAACTTTCATCTTGTAAGATTTTTTCATAGCTTTGTGGTTCTCCACCATCTGTCTGTGGAACAATAGGAATGGGTACCCCGGACCCACTATTCTCTTTACTTTCATTATCAACAGAACTATGAACTGTCAGCAATAGTGCATCGTGTACTTCTTCAAATATCACATTTGTCCTATCATTCTTCATTTTCTTGGGATTCCTGCAGTTTCTCTTTATGTGGCCAGCCTTGCCACAATTCCAACAGGTTGCCTACTGACCGGACTTTGTTTTTGATCTCCCTCTATTTGTGTTTCTGTCCTGCCATCTTCTGAAATCAACATTCAGCTCAGCGCCGAACTCGTACCTGAGATCTCGCCAGAATCTTTCCTGTGCATCTCTTCAGCCAAAATTAAATCACAAATATCATCACATTTCAATTTATATTTATCAGTTTAAATTTACTTGCAGAACTACTAAATGTTATACTCATAGCTTCCCAATTATTTGGCAACAATGTCAACAATATCAGCGCGCGTATCTCATCATTAAAATCAGTTTCAACAGATGTCAACGACAATTTATTTGTGATGGTGTTGAAATGATTTGGATGTTGAGCAACAGAAACACCTTCCGCCATCTTAAAGTTGAATAACTTTAACTTCTTCATCAATTACACCTTATTTTTTTCCAATAACTTTTCATACATACCTGATAAGGCTGTCATGAGATCTGTAGTCATCATCTTCTTGACGACATTATCTGCAACGGACCTCGATATGGTCAATCGAATAACCCTTAGAATATGTTGATTCAACAAATTCCATTCAACTTCATCCATCTTTTCAAACCTTTTCCCCAATAATGGAAGATGAAGTTTCTTTACAAAGGTAGTCCCCTATATGCATTCTTCAATAACCAAAATTTTTGCCATCAAATTTCTCGATCCTTGAAACCTTCACTTCATCTGCAGCCATCAGCTTTCCCAGATCTGAAACAAAGCTCTGATACCAGTTGTTGTGGTATATAGAAATAAAATAGGAGAACGATCTTTGACGAAACAAAAAATAGAACGAGAAAATTCACATCAGAAAACAATAACATAGGTGAACACACAAATTTATGTGGTTCGACAAATTTCCTATGTCCACGAAGTTGTAGAGGATTTTATTACTTGAGGAATTTACACTAGTCGATCGTCTCAACTTACAAGAGGAAGCTCTCTCTTCTTCTCTCTCCGTTCTTCTCTCTCTTCACCGAGATACACCGAAAAACTCTACACCGAGATACACCGAAGAAGATAAACTTACAAGAGAAATAAATCCAATTTTTCTTCTGCCGCAAGCCACCAAGAAGAAGCTAAGGAGAACAATCTTCTTCTTCTTCTTTTTTCTTCCTTCTGCCACAAGAAACTACTTCTTGCACTTCTCTTCGTCTATCCCGAGGAAGTCCGAAGAACCCTTTCTCTATCCCGAGGAAGCCCGAAGAAGAACACCAAAATCGTGACTTAGGAACCCAAGGAGAGCCATCCGAAGCCTTTATCACGAACAGGAGTGGAACTGTCACGACAGACGCGACTCTACGCGAAATAAGAAACTGTTCACGGGAACAGTTTGTGACCGAGCGGGAGTGGTTCGCGGGTTTCGTGATCGGGAGCGGGATCCTGTAGCGGGAGCGGGAGAAATCGGAGCTGGAGCGGGAAATTATCGGGCTCCAGCGCTAACATCCGGGGTTGGCACAGACAACCAGAGAAGTAGGAGGGTG
>NW_018232384.1:0-5748 GCF_001263595.1 Phalaenopsis equestris | reverse complement strand
ATGGCGCTGAATGTTGGCCTTTAAAAGAGAAGCATAATAATAAGTTAAATGTTGCCGAGATGAGAATGATTAGGTGGATGAGTGGCTTTACACTTAGAGACAAAATGCGAAATGAATATATCCCTGATAGGGTTTGTGTAGCTCTTGTGACGGACAAAATTAGAGAAAGTCATCTTAGATGGTTTGTTTACATTAAACGTCGACCATTTGATGATCTGATTAGGAGAGTAGATGTTTTAGATTCGACTTATGGTAAGAAAGGTAGACCTAGGAAGACTTGGGCTTATTGTATAAAAAATGACCATAATTTATTATAACAATGAAAATATGACACTAAATATGACGCAATGGAGAAAAATGATTTATGTAGCCGAGCCCACGTAGTGGGATTAAGGCTTTGTTGTTGTTCTTGTCATTACAGTGATCTTTTCCATACTTTTGCTAATCTTGATCGTCTTTTATTTGTATTTATTTCTCATTGTACCTTATGATGTGCAGAGTTTTTGAAGTTCGCTGCTTGCACATTCCAATCGCTGATCGGTCCCAATTTAAAGGTTGATACCCTGTGTGGATAAATTGTCGACATATATTATTAGTATGTTCTATTTGTTGTTTTAATATACTTTTCTGGTTGAAGTTGATTACCTTAGATTAAGTGGTTAAAACATTATGATACCTTGTGAAATAGCAACTCATAACAGAAACTTTTGGTATCCTTAATTTGGTTACCTTGCTACGCGTTGTAGAACGGTGGAGTTGGTGGCAAGAAGAGGAAGGAGACCAGTAGCTGGGTTGAGGGAAATGAAGAAGAATAGGAGAGGAGATATAGGAATGGCTTAAGTTTATATCATCTATCTTGATATTAGTCCTAAAAACTTGAGTGATTCTGATTTTGAGCTTTGAAAAAGGAAATTTTCAGACATAGAATTACACAAGTTTTCGCAATATTACATGTTCTTCCTTTCAATGCAGAGCTGGTGGCATTTGTTGAGTATTCTGTGAAGCACGAGCACAGGCAATCACCGAACAAGCCAATTTATCTTCTTGGAGATTCATTTGGATGTTGCTTGGCACTTGCAGTTGCTGCTCGTAACCCCACGATTGATCTTGTGCTAATCCTAGTTAACCCAGGTCAGACCAAATATAAGAGCTTGTTTGGGATCAATTTTGTTTTTTTTTGGTAAAAATATGTTTAATTTTTACGTATTTTGAGTGTTCTTAATAGAATCAATCTTAATCAAATATGCCAAACATATTTTATTTCAAATCAGAACATAAACAAAATAAAATAAAAATAAAATATAGATATTTTATTTCAAATCAGAACATAAACAAAATAAAGTAAAAATAAAATATAAAAAAAATCCTAAACTACCCATAATTAAGTATGCCAAACATGCTTTTTTTTTAAAACAAAACAAATATAAAATAAATAAAATACAAATTAGAAAATAGAAAATAAAAGTGATCCCAGTAGCCTCTAAACAAATCTGATTATTGTTATGGTGAATTTTTTATTTATAGTTGCATTAGTTTGGTATTTGCATCGCCTTGCTAATTAATGCTTCTTTCAGCTTCTTCATTTGGGAGGTCACAGTTGCAGCCCTTGCTTCCAGTTTTGGAGGCTTTACCTAGTGAACTTCATGTTGCTGTTCCGTATCTACTCAGTTTTTTCCTGGGTATATATATCTTCATTCTCATTATAAATTTCATGCTCGAATTTTTTTTGCTGGGGAGTTATTATCTTCATCATTAACTTTATCTTTAGCTATTTGGAATAGGCCATGAGTAAATTTTCATGTTTGGCTTGTTTCATGAAACAAATTACTTGCACGGTGCAAGTTTTTTGTTTATGCCCGAGGCTGCAATGTATGTCCTAAAATGCCCTCTCACATGGCTATTTGTCTGGTTAATGATAATTTGGCCTGATTAAGTTGGGACCTGGGAGAATGAGGTTAAACCTTCTATTGGCAAGATTGTTGCCGGAGGATACTTCTTGTATGTTGGCATGGAGATTTTGATATTGTTTTTCTTTTTTTATGGTTGTTACTATCACGATTTGATGAAGTGGATTCATAGGTTTCTATCTCACTGTGTTTTCCTTAAACCTTTTGGTTATGAGTCTCAATCCTTAGCCTGATTCTTTGTGAGTTGCGTAGCATAATTGGCTAGGCTCCTTGTACAATCATCTCCTTGTAAGAATAGAAGCAAGTGTAATTTTGCATTAATGTCTTCAAAAAATCTACCAAGCTATAAAGATTCAATTTACTACTCTTAAAGTTCTATGTTATGATGATGCATAGGAACATCTGCAATCTACTTTTCATTCCTTTTGTGCTATGAATGATATTATAATTTGATCATCTTGCTTTTTTGCGTTGCAAGAAAATGATTTGGCTGAACAAAAACACCAACTTCTTATTGAGGCTACTTTTACCATAATGGTTCATGTGAATGTTCCATATATATCATGGAAAAATGCCAGTCTAACATCCTGCCATTTAATTAACCATGTTTCTTACACTATTTAGAATAGGGCCTTTTCCCTTCTATTTCCTAGAAAATACATTTTTTCCTTTTAGCCATTGTATTTTCTATTGTGTTTTGCCCATTTTCTTTTCCTTGGATCGAACAAACCTTCTCTTTGTGCTTATATATATATATATATTAAAAAAGAAATGGCTAGAGGCTATTATACGAGCCTTCAACCATCTCTAATGTGCCTAACAATTCGAGTACAACCTTTTTAAGGCCAACCGTGCCAAAGGGGATTCGAACCCCGACCTGAGGGTTCTTATACCGTGGATACCATCCAACAGGCCGAGGTACGCAATACACACACACATATATATGGGTTATTCTTGGATTTATTTTAGTCATATTTGTTATAATTCCTCTGTTAATGGCTTTTATATCTTCATGGATGTTCTCTTTCATAAAGAATCCCCTACTACCGCTCAATCCTTACTATTACAGAATCTCATAGTATTCCTCTTCCATTGGTTGCTCCTTATTTGCTCCTACTCGACAAGTTTATACTTGTGACAGCGATAACCTTCCTCGAATACACTTCTGAACAGCATTTGCCTCTAAACTCCAATCTCTTATCTTCTCATTGCTTTTTGAAAGGTAATTGACTAATTACTTTCCACCACATATACTCCCTTATTTATCATCATCGTTTTAGTATTTTGCTTTCTCTCTATCCATTGTTTATATTCTCATGACATCTAAAAAATTACTTGATCCTAATTTAAAACATGCGATGTATATACTAATTGGGGCTCTCTTTAATCCTCACACATGTGATGTCTTGTCAGTGGATGTTCTTGAATAATTTTGATCATTATTGTACAATTGATCGCTACAGGGCCTAGCAAAAAGCTCATGACATTGTTTATCTCAAGATTTTCTCATATGTGGCTTAACTAAATCTTGTTTGTCTTCCTCCCCCTTTTTATTTAATCAAATGTGGTCTTTGCTTGGAAAGGATGTGAGATTGCCTACTCTATAATGATCTTTTTAAGGCTCTTTATATCAAATGTGATCCTTATTTAAAACATGCAATTTATATACTTATGGGGGTTTTCTTTAATCCTCACACATGTGATCTAGTTTCATCACTTGTTGATGTCAGAAGTATTTCTTGTCAATGGATGTTCATGAATAATTATGATCATTATTGTTGAATTGATCGCTACAAGGCTTAGCAAAAAGTTCATAACATTGTTTATCTCAAGATTTTCTCATATGTGGCTTAACTAAATCTTGTTTGTCTTCCTCCCCCTTTTTATTTAATCAAATGTGGTCTTTGCTTGGAAAGGATGTGAGATTGCCTACTCTATAATGATCTTTTTAAGGCTCTTTATATCAAATGTGATCCTTATTTAAAACATGCAATTTATATACTTATGGGGGTTTTCTTTAATCCTCACACATGTGATCTAGTTTCATCACTTGTTGATGTCAGAAGTATTTCTTGTCAATGGATGTTCATGAATAATTATGATCATTATTGTTGAATTGATCGCTACAAGGCTTAGCAAAAAGTTCATAACATTGATTATCTTAAGACTTTCTCATCTTTGGCTTAACTAAATCTTGTTTGTCTTTTTCTCTCTTCTTATCTAATCAAATATGGTCTTTGCTTGAAAAGGATGTATGTCTTACTTATGCCACATCAAGAAATGCACAATAGAGAGAAAACTCTTACATGCATCTCTTGGTGTGGCATAAGTAAAAAATTAGTATTTCCTAATTAATTACCCGCACACGTTTGTTTTGACGATGAGAAAATTCCCTAAATATTAAACCCTAAACCCTAATTATTTTTAAACTTTCACATAGGTACATGAAGACCTGTCGTATTGATGTGGTAGGATTAAGGGACTCAGTCTTGGCGTCTCAAAACCCACTCATTCACATTTTTTACTAGGGTGGAAAACCCCAACACTCTTGAAGATGCCTTGTACTCTAGGAAGGACATTGGGAGGTTGTCAATTCTTTAGTGGTAGTATTTGAAATTGAATGAGTTGACATGACCTACGAGACTTAAAACATGAGAAAAAAATTGTAATGTAAAAATAGTATTAACAAGAACTTACGATGGAATAAAAGTTGTTGAAATAATTAAAGAACTAAGTAGTACCAAACTATGAATTGAACACGGAATTGGGCGTACAGAGGACTTGCGATAAACTCGATAGCTTGCTTGTAGGTACAATTAGAACTTTCATTCAAAACACAAATGAATGCTCAGAACCCTTAGGAAATACTTTCAACAAACAGAACTTGAAATGCAGATCATTTGCAAGTTTGGATTAAATGAAGATCATTTGCAACACTTTATAAACATTAGAACCTCCTAATTATCGCAGCTGAATAAACAAATTAATACATGCATGAAAACGGATTGCGACTAATAATGGACTCAAAAATGAAAGTTAAATGTGTCATGATGGCTGTACATTCACATGAACACTCACAACATCTAGCTTTTATACCTTAAAATGGACGTGCATTCGCTTGAATGCATGCTTTTCCAAATAAATTAAAATGTTCCAATCCACTGGATGTCTTGGAATGCATGTTTTTCCAAATAAATTAATTACGAGTTGCCCAAGTGACATGTTTGACAATTATAAAAAATAGCTCCATGGATGTTTAATGGGCAACACGCTTTTGTGAATAACAACATATTTCCAAAAACATGAAAAAAATAAAATTAAATAAAGTAGTTCATAAGTGATGTTGTTGTTTCAACAAGACATGTATGATGAGTCAAATCATCACAAAACCCTGCTTGTACTCTTATGAATGAGTTAAAATATCCAAACAAATCATCTTGAAATGCTGCATGCACTCACATTAAACAAATTTAAATCATCCCTCTTTGAGAAGCACACAGTCATTTTTGAAAATTTCAACCCCTCTTTCAATGTCCAAAGCTCAAACATAATGTGTGCGCGTTCTCAAGAAGGCCTCAAATCCAATTGACCATATCACAAATGTTGGACTCTACCTGATTTATGTTAAAGAATCGTGTTTAAACCCATGTACTTAGGTTAATATAACTAACTTGTCATCAAGGGATGGAAAATAGATGCTCTTCAATGAATACCATAACTTTTATTTTATCAAATATTTACATATGGCTGCGGCCGTTTATTTTTTAAACTTCGTGATTTAAAGAAGTGATGATTTTGTAATTTTTAAAATAATTTAAATATGAATATAACCCTTTTTTAT
>NW_018232383.1:0-469 GCF_001263595.1 Phalaenopsis equestris | reverse complement strand
TTTCTAAAATAAAAATTTACTTTCAATTAATTTTTAAATTCTCCGGCAACAACGGTGCCAAAAACTTGATCCCCAATAACTCTTGATCTCGATATTTTTTATATGTAAGGATTTATGAAGTTGACACCACTACTTAAAGATTTTAATCTCAGGCAACGGCGCCAAAAACCTGATTCTGACTTACTGTTTATATGCACAGTCTAACAATGTCTTTGATGATATTTTTTTGTTATGCTTCCTTACTTTGCAACAGAAGCAAAAACTTGATCCTGAAAAAAATAAGAATTTAACTTTTTAATTTATATATATATATTGGGATATATTGGGATACTACCTATTGGGATACTACCCAAGTATATGTATCGTTGTCAAGTAATATAGGACTTTTTGATCAAGCCCTGAATATCGAACCGACAAAGAATTTTGCAATATGCACTATTAATCAACAAAATTTCTATTTTAAAAAAGA
>NW_018232382.1:1539-2301 GCF_001263595.1 Phalaenopsis equestris | reverse complement strand
TCTAGGCTGAGATCTTCGGGTTTTAGTGTGGACGGGCATGAGATTATTCTATCGGGGACGATGACGGGGAGCATTTCGATCAATCGTGTATCAAATTGACGGACGAGATCGAGCCGGACAGCGCTTCGGGACATAAACAGCGGGCCGAGTCAGCAGCTACGTGGACGGCGGCGTCCAACCAGAGCGCGCCGCGCATGCCTTCGGAGCTGCTTAGGATCTAGTCAGCACACGCTGTTTAAATAGATAAATAAGACTTTTTCTTATTTATTTAAATACCCATAACTTAGAAAATTCATAACTTTGTATAGAAAAATCACAAAAATTAAATAAAAATACCCTCTTGCTCAGTGAATAGAGGAAAACAATTTGGAACAAATTTCAAGTCCATTTGATGTAACTTTTATTTTTAATTAATTAAATACCTTTTGGGATCACTTGATTCTCCATGCATATTAGCACATCACCTTGGCTTGGAATTTTTACATGTTGTACTCTCTATCAGGGGAAGTATTCTCTGATTTTTCCAAAGTCAGAGGAGGTTCCTATATAGAGACCCATATTTTTCAAGTTATTTCACATTATTTTCTTAAAATAATGATGAAAACTAGCATATTGAATATAAAATCCTAAGAAAATTTTGGAAGGTCCACCATGACTACAAAAATCTTTGGAAATAATTTCATGGGTTAAGTCATTTAAGATATCCTTAAATTTTACAAAAACTAAATCACTAAGATAATTAATTTTGGAAAATTTAAACAT
>NW_018232382.1:0-692 GCF_001263595.1 Phalaenopsis equestris | reverse complement strand
AATTAACATTTAGGCTTAAGTCAAGGAGGGGAATGGGTAACCTCTGATCTTAATCAATTTATTTGATGCTTGAAACGTAAAGGGGTTAATTGGTAGAAACCAATTGCACTTTCTTAATTAAGATTAATAAATTTCTAATTTATTAAAATTTGGAAGTTTATTAAAATTAAATGATCCTAGACTTAGGGGTATACATTTTGAAGTCAATAATTAATCAATTTAATACCCTTATCTTGATTTTCAAAAAAAATCTGAATCGTGAATCATGATCACTTAAAGCTTAACCCTTTTCAAAACTAATTAAAACACTCACCTAGGTCTTAAGGGCTTAGTGGTGACTTAGGCTAAATCAAAAATTGATTAAACAAGGATTAGAAAAATTAACATAATTAAATCAAACATCCTTGAAATACCACCAGGCCCAATTAGGATTAAAAATTTGGCTAAGTGTTCAAATTACACTAACTTGCCTCTTTAAGGGTCTTCACCCACATAATTTTCAAATTAAATGATAAGTGATAATTACCCTATTCTTAGGGATAACTGAGACATCGGTGTTCACTCAGCATTAAGGGTATTTACAGGATGAATTATCAAGCAACATAATAAGTTTTATTGAACTCGGGAATTTCCACTAGGCAGTGAGGGAGTAGCACGGACATGCTTCTTTCTCTAGATCTATTGGATACCTT
>NW_018232381.1:0-825 GCF_001263595.1 Phalaenopsis equestris | reverse complement strand
TAACATGAATAATAAATCTAAAGAAGTTGCTACACTCGCATTATGGGAAAACGAAACGAAAGTTTTATTTTGCGATCTTTGCCTTAAAGAGATTGAATGGGGAAATAGACCTACGACTTTTTTCAATAAAGAAGGGTGGGCAAGGAATGTACAGGCAGAGAGTACGACAAGTTGCAAATGAAGAACAAGTGGGAGCAACTGAAGAAGGGCTGAAAAATTTGGAAAGAATTGAAGAGGGGATCTACGGGTCTGGGTTGAGATCCAGTGAAACGAACAGTTGATGCACCTGATGAATGGTGGGCTGACAGACTTACGGTGAGAATTTTTTATACACTTTGTAATTTTGTATCTTCATATGTTTATTATTAATTGGGTGTTTATCAATTTCCATGTAGGTGGTGCCCGCTGCAAAGAAGTTTAAGTTTTCTAGTATAGAACCTGAATTTGAGGAGAAACTCGATCGCATGTTTGAAGGCGTGGTTGCCACAGGGACCTACGCTTGTAACCTAAGCAAGACAGGGTTCGCTGACAATGCCGTGAATTTGGGACCCCCCGGACATTCAGTTGATTTCATTGACGTCTCCAGCCCGGATCAGAACGAATATGAAACAATTTTCCATTCCAAACGTCCAAAGGTTGTTGGTAAAAGAAAATCTGGTGCTTCTTCCCTCAGAATCGAGCTATCCGAGACGGTTTCTTGTTTCAAGGCAGAATGCCAGGCTTCTCATTCAAGCACTATCGAGGAGGCACTTGAAATCCTAAGTGCTATTGTCTAAATTTATGCGGATGAAGATTTGTATTTATTCGCAGCAGAATTAATAAAAG
>NW_018232380.1:0-319 GCF_001263595.1 Phalaenopsis equestris | reverse complement strand
ATAAAAAGCAAAAACACTAATAACTTATGTTGTCGAGATTGTAATTGAGTGTGCGGAACAACAAAACATGTGTCATTCAAATTGAAAAATTTTTTTCTTTCCTTCAAAAATTGATAGGTTAATGAACTCTTCATACAAATTGAACATAAATTCATTTTCTGTTGATATAACTTTATATTTGAACATAATTCATCATAGGATTTTTTATCATACAAATTGAACATAAATTCATTTTCTGTTGATATAACTTTATATTTGAACATAATTCATCATAGGATTTTTTATCATACAAATTGAACATAAATTCATTTTCTGTTGA
>NW_018232379.1:813-1084 GCF_001263595.1 Phalaenopsis equestris | reverse complement strand
TTGAGTTGGATTTGGAGAAATTTGGATCTTTAAAGCCAAATTTGAGGGTTTCGGTTAAAGGTGGTCAAATTGGCTAAATTGGGTCATGTGGTAGTTAAGAGAAATGAAATTGGGCATATTTGGGATTTATTGGGATTTTATGGGAATTTTTGGAATTTTTGGAATTTTGGGTCCAAGAGGGGTATTTTGGTAATTTGGGGGTTTTAGTGGTAAAAGGCCAAGATGGGTATTTTGGTAGAGTTGAGGTACCAATCATTACCAATATGCAATG
>NW_018232379.1:0-597 GCF_001263595.1 Phalaenopsis equestris | reverse complement strand
TTAAGGGTGACTCATCTTGAGTTTCCCCCACAGTGACCCCACCTACTAAGTATTTAGAGGTTGAGAGCAACATGTGAAACTTCAAGCTGAGTAGAGAAAAGTTTGGAATTTCTAGTGGTGAGGGTTCCATGTCTAGTTTTCTAGGAATAGTCAACAGGAAAAGTCCTATGGCTAGACCCTAGGCTACTAAAGAGGAAAAACTAAACCTCAACAAAAATTGAGGTCAACACATGTTTGCAAGTTTGTCTTTATGTTGAGATTATAAAGTTAAGTTGGTGTGTTATTTTGCTTTTACGTTTATACCCACTGTTTAGAAGTCTATTAAATCTCTACATGTTAAAGTAAAATAAAAATATAGAAAATTTGATAAAAAATTAAGTTTACTCCTATTTTTAGTTTTATTATTGTATCATTATGGTTTAAAATTCCTCTTAGCATGTTATTTTTAAATTTTCAATCATGCTTATATATATTTGATGCTAAACTGTTTAATTTGTTAAAAATTTAAGTTTTGGGGATGAAAAATATTTTAAAAATTGGATTTTTATTTGTTCTCAAATGCGCTATAAGTGAATTTGATTTGAAAAGAAAAAAAAA
>NW_018232378.1:0-211 GCF_001263595.1 Phalaenopsis equestris | reverse complement strand
GTTAATCATCTGTTTAGTCTCTAAATCCATGGTTAAGCTGGGAGAATGATGGCTCTTACTCTAGAGTTCCCACTTCCCTTCCCCTGAAGGCTAACTCTTGCTTTAGTTCTTAAGACCAAATTGGATATTATAGTCTATCACCCTAAAATCTCTATTTCCTTGCCCAATAATATATGTTTCCCTATTTATTTGCACCCAATTTCATGAACGA
>NW_018232377.1:0-1447 GCF_001263595.1 Phalaenopsis equestris | reverse complement strand
AGGTATATTGATTAATTTAACTATGATTTATGGTCCCTCTCCGGCAGCTTATGTGGTGTGGTGACCTTTTTTAAACGCGTCAGATATGTTTGAATAAACTGTGTTTTGACAACTTAATATTTTTTCAAAATGCTGAAGACAGTGTTTTTACACGGCACATATCTAGGTGCGGTAACAGTTTTCTGTCTGCAGTCCGACTTTTCCAAAAAAATAAAAATTTGTAATAGCCACCACACATTGTTTATCGACAGATTATTCTTAATCAGCTTATCAACAAATTATTCAATAAGTTGTGACTGCTCCAAACATATCCTTAGTCATGAATTTAACATAAATTAAGCTAAAAATTGATTTTTTTTTGTTCTATCTTTTGTTATGGTGTACTATCTTTTACTTGAATTCGGATTTAGCAAATTCGATGATTGTTTATGATTGTGAGACGGATTTAAGAATTTCTTCTTGTGATCTCTTGAGAGCTCATCTCCACGACATTGAAGATCGGATTTAGTGGATTTAATAAATCTTATTTAATATATATTTGGGATTGTAGCCAAAATATTGCTTTAGTTATGAAAATCAGATTAACTTTTTTATTAAGTTTGTGCAAATATTGCAATTTACAAATTTAATGCCCTTTTTCATCTATTTTTTGATTTCTCACTAATAAAATTCATCATAAAATCTTAACTCTTATTTTGTATTTTTATCAAATTCTCAATGTTTTGAGGTTATGTATGTAATTATCCATTTTTAATTGTTTTTTTTTGCAGTTGCCACCCCAAAACAAATCAGGGAGTTAATGAAGGTCGATGGGCTCACCAATGATGAGGTGAAAAGCCATCTTCAGGTTCTCTCTCTCTCTCGTTCTAATTAATCGTTTTATTAAAGGTCTGTTTGGAGCAGTTTGTGTGTTTCATGATAAGTAGTTTATTCTAAAACGCAGCCCGCGGGTTGACCTGCGGTTTGCGTTTAGTATAAAAAACACAAACACAACAGACATCGTTTTCAAAAACGCACAAACCAAACTGTTAGGCGTCGTTTTCAAAAACGCCGCCTCACTTATAAGCTGCCACAAACTGGCTCTAAGTTAAATTTTGTGTTTTAAAAAAATTGTAGATCTGAATTTTCATTGAAATACATCAAGTTTAAGTAAATTTTCCTTGAATTTTATTTTCTATAATACATATATAAAAAGATACAAAAAAGAGTGTTATTTGAATTTCTAATTGTTGGAGAGTTTGGGATTTTTGCTTAATTAGAAAAATTATTTTTTTTTTTTGCTAGGGATTTTTGCTTAATTAGAAATTTTTTTTTTTAAAAATTTGAACAATTATCATGTTTTTGTAATAGAATATTACATTTTCCCTTTTTTTTGTTTAAAAATTTTGATTTTTAAGAATACTTGGCAAAGTATGTTTTAATTTTTATTAAAGTTATGTTGTGGAAC
>NW_018232376.1:0-9695 GCF_001263595.1 Phalaenopsis equestris | reverse complement strand
TCATCCCAAAAATAAGTCTTAGCTTCAAATATAAACTTCCTCTTCAATTGGTATGTCATTTCATAGGGTATAATATCACTTACAAGAAAGTTCACAATGTCGACATAACATGGAACATGCCACTTATTAATATTGAACAGGTTTTCATCTGAAAAATGTTCATTAATCTCTTTTTCAAAATAGAGTGGTTTTTCTAACTCAAGTCTGAATAAATGATCAGCAATTTGATTTTCAGTCCCCTTCCTATCTACTATTTCAATGTCAAATTCTTGCAAAAGAAGAATCAATCTTATAAGTTTGGTTTAGCATCCACCTTTTTCATTAAGTACTTAATAGCAGAATGATTTGTATGCACTACACAATGTAAAAGGAAGGCAAGGTGAATTAATTATATATTTTTTTAATTATTTATTTCTTTTTCAAAATAACTCTTTTTCAGCTGTTGTATAACTAATTTGGTTTTCATTAAGAGTTTTACTAGCATAGTAAATACTTTGAAAATTTTATCATATCTTTGTCCTAAAACAGCTCCAATAGCATAATCACTAGCATCACACATCAGTTCAAAAGGTTTTCCCCAATCTGGTGAAAATATAATTGGTGCAGTGACTAATTTTTTCTTTAATAACTTAAATACTTTTAGGCATTCTTCATCAAAATTCAAAATTGTATCTTTCTCGAGTAAATGGCATTAAGGCTTAGCAATTTTTGAAAAGTCTTTAATATATCATCTGTAGAATCTAGCATGGCCTATAAAACTCCTAATTTTCTTTACATTTGTTGGATAATGTAAATTAGCGATCACTTGAATTTTAGCAGGATCAGCTTCCACACCATTTTCTGATATTTGATGTCCTAATACAATTCCTCCTTCTACAATAATATGACATTTTTCCCAATTAAGGACTAAATTTGATTATTAAAAGCACTTAAGAACTTTTGATAAATGTTCTAAACATGAGTCAAATGCAGTTTCAAACATTGAAAAATTATCCGTAAACACTTCAATCCCTTTTTCAATTAAATCACAGAAAATTTCCATCATACATCTTTGAAATGTAGCAGGGGCATTACATAAACCAAAGGGCATTCTTCTAAGAGAATAAAAGCAAATGCTAAAAGCAAATGCACCATAAGGACTGGTAAAAGTTTTTTTCTTTTGATCCTCAAGAGTTATTTGAATTTGGTGATAACCAATATATCCATCCATAAAACAAAAGTATTTATGCTGAGCTAGTCTATCAAGCATTTGATTTAGAAAGGGTAAGGGAAAATTATCTTTCCTAGTGGCAAGATCTAATTTTCTATAATCAATGCATATTTGCCACCCTTTAACTTGTCTAGTTGATATTAATTCATTAATTTCATTCAAAGTCAAAGTTACTCCTCCTTTCTTAGGAATACTGTGGATTTGACTAACCCATGCATTATCTAAAATAGGGTAGATAATTTCAGCATCTAACCACTTTAAAATTTCTTTCTTTACAACATAATCCATTATAAGGTTAAATCTCTTTGGAGGATCTGCCTGAGTGAGGATCAGTCTGAGGATCAGTCTTGGGTTTGCAGTTCTCTTCCATTTGAATTCTATGCATACAAATTGAAGGACTGCTTCCTTATATATCAGCTATTGTCCATCCAAAGGCTTTCTTAAAATTTTTAAAAATTTTCATCAAATTTTCATCAATCTTTATTTAAAAATTTTCATCAATCTTTATTCTTCTTCCATTGTTAACTTTGAGGAAATTATAACTAGTAAAGTAAATGAATCACCAAAAAAAACATATTTTAAATGATCAGGAAGTAATTTCAACTCAATTTCTGGAGCTTTTTCAATTGATGGACTAAATGATTTACCTTTTTCTATCGTGTCCAAAATTTCAAAACTTTCTTGAACATAGTTTGAATCTTCCTTAAAAAATTCTTCACATTCATCTAATTCCTCTTCTTGCTCGTGTTCCAAATCTTTTAATTCATATTTTTCTTCATAATTAGTTTTGAAATGACATTCACTCGATATCCTATAATATAAATTTTATAGTATTCATCATCTTTACCTTTTGCAGGATATTTCATTGATCTTGAAATGTTAAAAGTAACAGTTTTATCATTAAAGTGCAAAGTTAATTTCCCTTTCTGCACATCTATCATTGCTCTTCCAATGACTAGAAAAGGTATCCATAAAATGATAGATATCTCTTTATCTTCCTTCATATCCAGCACAATGAAAACAACAGGAAAGATAAATTGATCCACTTTCACGAGGACATCTTCTATAACTCCTTTAAGGTACGTTATCGAACAATTTGCTAACTGTAGAGTTATAGTAGTAGGTGTTATTTCTCATAAACCCAATCTTCTAAATATTGATAATGGCATAAGGTTAATGCTTGCACCTAAATCACATAAAGCTTTCCCATAAAATCTATTTCTTATTGCACATGGAATTGTAAAGCTGTCAGGATCTTTAAGCTTTTCATAAAGCTTTCTATGAATTATAGCACTGTACTCCTCAATAAGTGCAACAGTCTCATTACCTTCAGACTTCCTTTTTCTTCTTTTTCTGTTGAGAATATCCTTCATAAACTTTACATAGCATGACATTTGTTCTAAGGCATCAACAAATGGAATGTTAATTGTAAGCTTCTTAAAAATTTCCATAAATTTTGAAAATTGCTTATCTAACTTTTGTTGACAAAGTCTCTACGGAAATGGAGGTGGTGGATTTTTTAAATAAATTTTTAGCAGATAATTAGGTCTTTCAGAATCTATTGGAGCGTCCTCTTTTGATTCTTCAATTTCTTCGCTCTTTACTTCAGTTTCTTTTTGAACCTACCTTCAACTCTCTTTCGCTTCTAAGTTGAACGGCTTTTACTTGCTCTTTATTCTGGTCTTTTTTATTCTGGTCTTTTGGATTTGTCTTTTGGATTTGTTTCAGTATTACTTGGAAGTGTTCCTTAGGATCTATTACTTAATGAATTGGTGATTTTTCCAAGTATTCTCAATATTTCTAATTGTAACTCCTTGACTTTGTAACTGACTTCCCATTTGCAAAATCACTTCTTCTATATAAAACTTCTTCTTCTTAAATTGCGGATTACTGTTGAAACCTAGAGGATAAGTAGATCTATAATTAATATTCCCTTGGTTGTTCCAGTTTCCTAATGGGTTTACTTGATTATTCCTCATTACTGATTATTATCACCCATAGTATTATTCTAATTGAAGTTGGGATGGTTCTTCCAACCTGGGTTTAAATAATTTGAATATAGGTTATTCTGCTTATTAAATATTTCATTAACAGTAATATAGGTTATTCTGCTTATTAAATATTTCATTAAAAGTTTCTAATGATACTTGAGAATCAACCATTTGGACTAATGAATTATCTTCAAACACAGAAATTTGTTAAACACAGATATTTGTTGAAAAAAGTTCATTCCAAATTGGTCTAACTTTGTTGAAGTTGCAGCAAATTGATTTGCTAACAAAGTAAATGCATCAGATTCATGAATATTGACTTCTTTTTCAGGATTTACCCTCTCAAAAGCCCATAAAAAATTATTGGTACTAATTTCTTCAAGTAAAGCATGAGCATCATTAAATAGTTTTGACATCAATGAACCACTAGCAGTGACATCAATAATAGATCTAAGAGATCCAGCTAATCCATTATAAAAAGTTTGAATTATTAACCAATCTGGTATAGCATCGTGTGAACACTTTCTTAAGAGTTCTTTAAATCATTCCCATGCTTCATAAATATATTCCTCTTAAAATTGATTAAAAGTTGTATATCATTTCCAAGCTTCACAGTTTTTTATGGTGGAAAATATTTATCAAGGAATTTTTGTGCTAAATCACCCCAAGTTATGATATATCCAGTTGTTAATGAATTAAACCACATCTTAGCTTGATCTCTTAGTGAAGAAGGAAATAACCTATGTCTTATGAAATCATCTGATACACCATCATATTTAAATTTAGCGCACAACTCTGACAGATTTGCATGATGTAAATCTGGATCTTCAGTTGGTGATCCCCCAAACTGATTATTTGATACCATTTTCATAATAAACAGGTTTAAGTTCAAATGAATTAGCCACTACAGTAGGTTTTTGAATTTTGTAATGAAGTTCATCTACCACAGGGTTGGCATAATCTCGTAAAGGTCTAAATTCTTGATGAATTTCAGCATTTTGATCATTTTGGCTTGCCATTTCTATAGTTTTTTTTAGATTTTTCAAAAATTCTAAATTTTTTGCTTTTTCTGATTTTCTTAATAGTTTTCTCTAATTCAGAATCATAGGGCACTAGTCCTTCAGAACTTGAACTACTCATACACTAAGATAAAATAAAATAAAATAAAAGATAAAATACATAAAAATAAAATATTATAATAATATATTCCTACAATAACTCTTAAATTTTAGATAAGAATTTCTAAAATAGAAATTTTCTTTTAATCAATCTCCCCGACAACGATGCCAAAAACTTGATTCTGACTGTTTATATGCAACAGTACAATAATGTATGCAATTATATTCTTCAGTTATCTTTCTTACTTTGCAACAACACCAAGAACTTGATATTGTAGAAAATAAAAATTTAACTTTTTAATTTATATATATATAGTGGGATACTACGCAAGTATACATATCGTTATCAAGTAATTTAAAACTTTTAATTAAGCCCTGAATATCGAACCCACAGCGAGTGTTCACAATCTACACATATAAATAACAAAATTTCTATTTCAAAAAGACATTAACTTAAACTATATATATTTTTACAGTAACTGAAATTCAATTCTTTTGTATTTTTGATAATTCGACAAAACAAAAAGAACCTCCAAATATAACTTAAGTTTATATAAAAGAAAAACACTAAATATGAAATATATTTTTCCTTATCATGAATCAGAAATAAGTATAGGAATTAAGTTGTGGAAGTATTCAAATTGTGTTGTGCTAAATAGGAGCAAAATTATTCTTTACTCTTACTAGAGATGCTATAAAGAACATTGGCTAATTTAAATTTTGAATAGTTCTGAAGACTGGCTAGGCAGGTATGATATCATCTCTCGCTCTAAAGTTCCATAGATTCCCTCCTCTTGGGTACTAACATCTCGTATTAGAACCTAAAATAATAAAATAAGTTTGAGGCATTACCCTGTCACTCTAAATTCATCTAACTCTACACCCTTCAAAGATTATTTCCCTATTTATTTACACTAAACCATATGAATTACATTCTCATTCATACAACTATATATGATTCTTTCCAATTGTCGACTGATACAATACCATCCTGGTTCTTACATGTTCTCATAAAAAATTTTAACATCTAGATGGGCCAGATGAAGAAGTTAATGAAGTACATGGAATTAAATCATCTTAAATTCTTCTAACATTAAAGATTAATACTCTCCACAACTTCCATCCAACATTTTAATTACTTATCATTTTTAGGAGAAAGATAAAGAAAATTACTCAGAATCCATGGAGAAAAGAAAACCATACTTCAGTTTAAAAGTAGAAATTTTTGTCAAACCAACAAGAACTCTTAATTAAAACCAAAAGTAGTTTAAAAATAAAGATAAAAACTTATCTCAAATCCTCCTCCAAACTCTTGAAGTTTTTTTGAATCTCTTCTCTCGTACAACACTCTTAACTCTCACAATAAAACTAAAATAAAAAGGAAAAAGTAAATTTGTGGTGCCTGAAAAATCTCTCCAAAAGTTTCTCCACAAAATATTTCAAGAACTTCTCAGAACTCCCCCATTCTTCTCTCAACTTCCTTCTTTTATAATTTTCCAAGAGGTGCCTTGGTATCTCTTCAAAATGTGTCCTGATTTGATATATTTTCAAAGATATGCCTCCTTTCATAAGCCTTTTCACCATATTTTTGCTTCTAGTGGTCATAACCACCCTCTTTAGCTAATAGGTGCCTCAAATGTCCCTTAAAATTTTGGCAAAATAAATTAGCCCATGAAATAACTACGTCTGGCGCTTAAGCGTGGGGCCTCTAGCAGTTTAGCGCGACCTTCTTTGTTTCACCGGTGCTTAAGTTCTTGATCTGGTGATTAGGCGCCATAACACTTTTGAATCCTTTTTTGCACTTTTGCACCAAATTTGATTTGCACCAAATTTGATTGATTCTTTTTCACTCCTTTTAGCGTTTTTCACCTTTTTACTTGTACCTAAAAGAAAAACACACAAATACCTTCCATTAAAGTGCAATATCTCAAAAAAGATATAAAAATGTGTCTAAAAACACTATATATTTTAGGTGTATCAGTAGACACGTCTTAAACCTGTGTTCTCTACTTTTCCAATAAGCATAATTTCATTCCAGCAAAATTATATATATACTTTGCAAGTGCTGACCTTCCAGGTGAAGTAACGAGAAAAATTGATAGGTATGCTTTAAGTTATTTCATTGCAATTTACTTTTGTTCTGCACCTCTCATTTCCCGTCCATAAACATGCATGTTAAACAACAAGGTCACACTGCATATCAAAACTGAAACTTTTAGGATAGCCACAAAACTGAAACCGAAACAAAATTATAAGAAATCAAAACATGATAAAATCCAGCGCCACAAGAATCAAAATATAAGACAACCCAAAATTTAATCACAAATAAAACTAAACAAAAATTGCAACTAAATTAAAATTTCTCTATCAAATAAATAAGAATCCCTTGGAAGAGGTTCCCTACGGTTGCTAATGAGATTTCCTTCAGCCTAAATGAAAGTATGGAACTCATTACGTTGAGTTTAATAAATTCATTTCGACTAAGTGAAGTCATAGAAAAATAGTAGTGTTGAAACCATAGGATCTTAATCGGTGTTGTTAACCGGTGTCGCTTTAATCAACTTCTACATTCCCCATAATATTTAAATAACCATGACTTTTAGAAGCATTTGATTTAACATCAAGACTTGACACATTAGGAAACTTAAACCCGCTACAACGAGGAGCTTGGAGCTAGTATCATGGGCAGCACAACCATCTTCAACTGCCAGAGGATCTACAACAACATACCTCTCCTTAGAAATATTCAACAAGACATAAGACTTTGAGGTTATCTGCCTAATGCGTCATAAATGCTCACTTTTACTTTATGTCTTTGTATGGCCCTACTATAAAATATAAGCCCTAACTCATTTTAAGACTCCAAGTTTGTCGTTCTTCACGACCTTAATGCTAACATCTTTCAGGCTATTGGTATGATTGTTTCACACGAATGTAAGCCCTAATTAAAAAATATGGCAGGATGAAACAATTAATAGTTCTACTCTCCAAAACTGAAGCCAAACAGTAGGATAGTTTGGGAAGTCAGTGAGGTTCTCCTCAGGATCTGTGACAACCCCTAATTCTTCTTCTTTTGGATTCCATAAATAAAATGTTCCAAATTTGAACTATTCTCTTTTCACACCTCTTTGTCTGATCTCTTTGTAATGTCCTATCCTTTGAAATTCTTGAAGACAATATGTCCTAATTTTTATCGAGAGTTTTCTTAAGTGACTTTGATTATCTAAGATGTAATTAACTATAAGGGCTTGCCTTTATAGAAAACTTTTCAAGAACCCAGCTTAATGTAAACCCTCTTTAATTATTCATATAAAATAGGGGAACTTGTCGGTCAATGATGCGACTTTTTTATATGCATAATTTTATATATTCTATATAGTAACAATGATATAACTCAAGTATACGTATTGCTCAAGTAATACAAAGCTCTAATGGAGTCCTGTTTATCAATCCCACAGGGAAGTGAGGTAAGTGGTCCTTAGTCAAAGTTCTAGTCTACTACTATCAGGCCTTAGATTGGAATGTCGATTAAAATGGTGTTTTATCTAGCATCTACTCCTAAATGCAAATGTTAAATATAATGATAATAACTATTCCTTAATGTAAATGTTAATTCTAAAGATAACCTCTTTTTGGATAAATTGGATTGGAGAATTTAGAGATGTTAAAAACTACTATTCTTATGTAGTGAATTAGATAATGTAAAGGAATTAGATGCACTAAATATTGTATGTGCCAAATATGAGCAATTTTAATTCTCTACCCTGATTCAATGTTATAGAAAATCATTGGCTAATCTTAAGTTTAGTCCCTAAATCTGTGGTTAGACTGGGAGGATAGTGGCTCTCACTCCAAAACTCCCACTTCCCTTTCCCTAAAGGCTAAATCTCGCTTTAGTTCTTAAACACTAGGACCAAATTGCGGATTTTAGTCTGTCACCCTAAAATCTCCAATTCTACGCCCAACAATGTATATTTCCTTATTTATTTTAGCTTAACTCCATGAACAAAATACTCCTTCATCAAATCAAATGTGGTTCCACTTTGTTGAGAATTACACTTCCCTCTCGGGTCTTAATGCAATTACAACGAATTTTAACACTATAATAGGCCTTTATTGTAATGTAAATGAAGTGTAAGTAAAAATCACCACATTTATAATTAAAACTCTTCTAGCTTGCATCCCAAAATCCTAAACATGAATCATACTCATTGCAAAAGAAAAGTAAAAGGAAAATAATGGCATAATTCTCTCATGCCACTATTTCCTAATAAGAAGAAAGAGTAAGAAAAGCACATCACAAAGCACAAAGAAAACACAATAGAAAGCTTCAATTCATCAAAGCAAATCCACTGGACAAGTGTTCATAAAATAATAAGACAATGAAGAACACAATACTTAGCTTTTTCCCTTTGGAAGAAAGATGAAAATCTATCGCACAAAGTCTCCCGCTGATCCATGCAATGCTAGCATTCCCTTACATATTCTCTCAAAATCTCCTCACCAATCTCTCCAAATAGATAGAAATCTACATTTCCACTCCTATTCTAATATCTCTAAACATTTTCCAAATTTTCTCACTCACACACACCACCTTTTTTTACATAAAAGCCCTATGTTATAGTGTAGGGACAAATTTCCTAAGAGATGCCTTAAGCAACCTTCTAAAAAGCATACAAATACATTGAATTTTCTAGAAATTCGCCCATGATCACGTCCAAACTCTCTCGGGTCAGAAATTCGCCCAGGATCACGTCCAAACTCTCTTGGGTCAAAAACTCCATTTCTTGTCCCTAGAATAAAAAATATACAAAATAACTTCCTTTAAAGTGTAATATCATTAAAAATCATTAAATTTGCACATAAATATATATGAAAAATTAGTCATTTTTAGGTGTATCAAAATCCCCCAAACTTAAATGTTACTTGTCCTCAAGTAACTCTTTTCCTACATAAAAATATTACTTTGGATAGAGATTAATTTATAAAATTCTATACTTTTATTTAATAAATAAAATAATAAATTTTAAGAAAAACCTTTAATAAGTTAGATTCAAACTCTAAGTTTAAGTGTACTTAGTAAACAAATTTAAGATTTTTGAATCTCTATTCATTTCAAGAAGAATTACAATTTGTCATATCAAGGATACTTAGAATATTCTTATGAAAAGGAACTTCATGACAATTTTACTAGTAATGCTACTAATACTCCAATACAAGTTTGGAAAATGTAATAAAGCCTTCTCCTTAAGTTGATTCAAGTGAAGCCAATTTTTGATTAGGCATCTCCTCAAGCTTCTCCTCACTTATTTTTCTTTTCCTTTTCTCTTTTTTTTGCTTTTTTTTTTCAAGTGAGAATTACTATATCTAGATAGC
>NW_018232375.1:0-1883 GCF_001263595.1 Phalaenopsis equestris | reverse complement strand
TTGGTATTTTCTTAATCTCAATACATTAATTCAGCATCTCAATTTAAGCCACAACACTCAAAACACTGAAAACAAAACATCATATGCTTAGTCTCAACTATAAAGAGATCTAAAAGCATAATTCTAAAACAAAGGAAATGCAAAGTTCAAACTAAATTACACACATAGAGACAGGTAGCAATATAAATCTACTATTCATCAGATTCAGTACTAGATTTTCCTCTGAGATCACCCATTGATTGCACATGAACGAAGAGGTTGTAGAAGGGTCGGCACGGAAATTCTTCAGTAGATTCTTCTTCTATTAATTTCATCCTCCTCATCAGTCGTATCAAACTATCTTCTAAATGTCCAGAGTGAGCAAAATGTTCTTTCATCCTCCAATTTATATCATCGAAGAAATCAGAGATATTATTAATTGTGTTCATGACATTTTGAACCTCCTTCTCCAATTTCTTGATTCTGCGCAGGATCACCAGAGTCTTGCCAAGAACTAAGGGTTGAACTGAAAGTAAATTCTGAGATGCTCGATCTATTATAACAGTCATGTGATTTTCACCTTCAAAAGCTGGGAATCTCTCAGATGGGTCCAAAGGCTTTCAAGGTAGAAGTACCTTTTTCCAATTTTCATAGGATACTTGGAACTGAGTGCAAAGTGAGAAAATTGTGAAAGGGTATCCAAGCGCATAAGTTAATCCATGAACGATCAGGCCCAAAACTGACTTCACAATTATTGATCCAATAACGATCGGCAGTCCCCTTTGGATGCAGTAATTCAGAATAACACTTTCTTTAGAAACTTTACCGATCTTCATTGTCGGTAACAGTTTCACAGAAATGAAGAAGTGTCCGTATTTTGAAACGGGATTTAGGAGTGTCGTAGAAAAACTAATATGCCCGTTTTCTCTCATTTCCTAGTCTTTAGTTTCGTCCGTTAAATATTGGTAAATCTCATTCATCTGGTTTCTTGTCGGGATGAAGTTGGAATAGTGGCATACAGGAACGTTCTCGATCATGTATAATTCATCGATCTGTGCAGGAGTGAAATTTATCCATCTACCTCGCACATAAACCACTCTCTGGTTGATTCCATGCAAACTTGCATAAAATTCCTGCACCACAGGAACAACCCAGCCCCGACGGCGGTAGTATAGCACAGCACTTCCCATCTTCGCCGCACTATCATCTCTTCAATTGCCATAGAGAGATTATTCAATACGTGATTTTCCTGATCAATCGTTTCTTCATCAGTACCTTGTTGAAGATTCGCTGCGCTTCTGCACTAATAAACTTTCTTCGATTAAACACTCGCATTCTGGGATTATCAGGAAAATTGGATTCCATAGGATTAAAATTGGTGGAGTTTTACTTTGTTTTTAGGGAAATATGAACTTAGGAATCAAATTTGGGAGTTTAAAAGGGTAACTCTCGCCTAAAAACCACCAAAAATTGCCATTCAAACTCCAGAAACCACCATCTTGTTGGTCTCACCGTCGGCGGGATCGAAGGCACCGTCGGTGAGCCTTCTGTATTTATTTTTCTTGGACTCTCGGGAAAAAACCGCCTTTGGCGGCGTCAAGGCGCCGTCGGCGGCCAAGGCAAAAATTGCACAGTTTTGCTCTGGTCCGAATGTGTTCTAATTTTTCTCTATGGATCCAATTTTTATAAATATTCAACAGTAAAAAAGAGTAGTATAGCTTATCAAGGGTAAATAAGAGTAGTAGAGCTTAATACTACCACAAACTAATGATAATTTCAAATAAAAACTACTATAATTGCAATAAAGTAAAGATAACTATTGGTTGCCTCCCATAAAGCGCTTGGTTTAATGTCGTCAGTTTGACCTACTCAGATTTATTCAGGTTGACTGATCATTAAAACCT